>NW_007210714.1:0-772 GCF_000164805.1 Carlito syrichta | reverse complement strand
CCCACTCTCTCAATGGTTTCTTTGGCTTTGCAGAAGTTTCTAAGTTTGATGAGGTCCCACTTGTCTATCTTATCTCTTATGGCATGGACACTGGCGGTTTTGATCAGGAATTGGTTACTAGTTCCAATTATCATAATGGTGTCTCCTCATTTCCTAAGGTTCTTTTAATTTGAGGTTTTACATTTAGGTCTTTGATCCATTTAGAGTTCATTTTTGTGTATGGTGATAGGTAGGGGTCTTGTTTTTAATCTTCCGCATCTGGTCAGCCAGTTTTCCCAGCACCATTTACTGAATATGTTCTCCTCTCCCCAGTGTTTGATGGTGAAAGCTTTGTCAAGGATGAGTTGGTTGAGAAATTGAGGTTTTGCTTCTGGAATCTCTATCTTGTTCCATTGGTTTATATGCCTGTTCTTGTACCAATACTAAGCTATTTTGATTATTGTAGCTTTATAATAAAGCTTAAAGTCTGGGATCATGATGCCTCCTGCTTTGTTTTTGTTTTTGCTGAGGACTGTTTTGGACATTTGTGATCGTTTATGTTTCCATATAAATTCCTGCATTGTTGTTTCCAGGTCTGAGATGTATGCTGCTGGTAATTTAATTGGTATTACATTAAATCTGTAGATTGCCTTGGGTAGGATGGACATCTTAACAATGTTGATTCTTCCAATCCATGAGCATGGAATATTTTTCCATTTGTTTGTGTCATCTTTGATTTCTTTGAGCAGTGTTTTATAGTTTTCATTGTAAAGGGCTTTCATGTCTCTGGTTA
>NW_007210713.1:0-1579 GCF_000164805.1 Carlito syrichta | reverse complement strand
CTCTGAAAAGCAGTCTCCTACCACTAAACATTTAGGTTTGGAATTATCACAAAAGTCATGACAGTAATTCATTTGAGCCATGAAAAGTCAATACTATAGGAATGTACCAACAAGAAGCTCCCTTAGGTATGCAATGAGAAACTGCTCTAATACCTTCATTTTGGACACCTTCCTTCACGGGGGCATTTGTGTCAACAGTGACACAAAATCAGCCTAGGACCCCTAGCACCCTCCTGCCGCTTTGAGGGTGGAGATAAAGCTGCCTGGCATGTCCTGCAGGGCCCGGCCCCATCTCCTGCCATCTCTGATGCCCCCTCATTGCTCCAACACATGAGCTAAAACATGCTGTAGGACTCACCCGGGTCACTGCTAGGTGCATCACCCCTTAAAGACTAGGCTCAACTTTAAACGAGGAACCTCCCTCCCTAAATTGGAATGACAAGAAGCCATACTGAGGACATCCCCCCTGCCTAGGCACTGCCACCCTTCACCCAGTACTGTCTGCCTCCCAGGGTCAGGGCCCTCATGGCAGGGTTCCAGAAGTTTGTATCTTCAAAGTCACATCCGTCACAAGGGTCACTTGGGGGCTCATTTCAGAACCATTTTTGCCTGCTCTGTTACCAGCAGTTTCCAGGAAGCCATAGACCCTCTCACGAAAAACCTTGGTTTTTGAAATACTTCTTTTTGTATTGAATGTATCCTATTGTTTCTCTAGACCACAGGTTAGCAAATGAAAGCCTGCAGCCTGTTTTTTGTAAATAAGGTTGCACAACCATGCCCACTGGTTTACATATTGTTTCAGGTTACTTTCTGGCTACAACAGGTGGTTAAGTAGTCATGGCAGAGACTATATGACCCACAAAGCCTAGAATACTTACTGTTTAACAGTAAGTTTACTGACCCTTGCCCTAGATTCTCTTTCCCTTACTCAAGTCCTGACTGAGTACCTCCCTGTGCCAGGTGAAGTGGCCCTGAGGAGGTGAGGAATGAGTGAAGGCCGAGGGAGTTCATCAGGCAAGAGGGATATAGGAAGGAAGGGCACTGGGGCCAAAGGAAAAGTGTGTACAGTGAGCTGGTGGCGAGGGAGAGCTGTATCTCTACCTTGAGAGTGGCAGGAATGTGCTGGGAAGAGGGGGTTGGTTCCTAAGCTAAGGGTGTGTGAGACACTTCTGGCTGCTACATGGGGATAGTTTGGGGAACAGCTATGTGGTGGAAGCCGGTAAGATGCAGGCAAGAGAGAGAACAAAAGGGGATGATGGTGGCTTGGACTGGGGGGAGGTGAAACTAGTAAGGAACACGGATAAAACCAGAGATACCCACAAAAAATGAACCATCGCCACTGGGTGGGAGTCAGATGGAGGACCCGAGGGTGGGGGGTGGTGTTCCTTGAGGCCAAGAACACAGGACAAAGACTGGCCCTGCAGGAGAGGCAGAAGTCAGACTCTAAATAGGACAGGTCAGGTGTGAGGCCCCTGAGAGAGCTGAGAAGAAGCCTGAGCCAGCAGCAAGATTGTTCTACATTTTCAAGACTCTCTCACTACTGAGATCCTCACTACTAGGGGCAGGAAGCAGCAAGGGA
>NW_007210712.1:0-769 GCF_000164805.1 Carlito syrichta | reverse complement strand
CATGTTTAAACTTCAGTCACCTTCAAAGTATTCTCCATGTGATGCAATATATCTACTGAGATGCTTTTTCCACTGCTCACAACAGTTTTTGAACCCTTTTACTGCCTCTGCTGTTTTTACTTCACCTCTTCCACATCAGCAAAACTTATCCCTTTGAGGACTTTTTCCATCTTGGGAAACAAGAGACAAAATTTAAAAAAGTCACTTAGGGTGAGATCAGGTGAATAGGGAGGGTAGGACATGGAGGTCATGCCGTATTTGGTCAAAAACTGTTGAATACTCATTGCTGTGTGGGCAGGGGCATTGACATGGTGGAAGAACCAGGCACCTGTATGTTACAACTCTGGATGTTTCTTCCACAAATTGTGACGCATCCTTCTCAAAACTTCCAGGAAAAAAATTTGAGTTTTTCTGAGTGTACTTCAAGGAGCCTGTCCTCCAAAAGATAATTTTGATTTTTCCGAGGGAGGTCTCCCCGCCTTGTAGATTATGGTGTCAAGAAAACCTGGTGAAATTAGCAGTTTCAAAAGATTAGCACTTGAAGAAGGAGACTTAGGTCTAATACTGTTCAATAGAGAATACATGTTTAAAAGATTGACAAAAATATTTAAAAAGCTAAAAGATGTGGAAAAAAGTAGGTGAACTGGTTATTTCAATTATTATTATCAATTATTATCTGAATTAGAGGTATGGTGGATCTGAAAGACTTTGCGAGGTGACACAGAAGGACTATATGCTCAGGGAATGACCTTGGCGAGTATAAGAATTC
>NW_007210711.1:0-1006 GCF_000164805.1 Carlito syrichta | reverse complement strand
AGTTTTTGAACCCTTTTACTGCCTCTGCTGTTTTTACTTCACCTCTTCCACATCAGCAAAACTTATCCCTTTGAGGACTTTTTCCATCTTGGGAAACAAGAGACAAAATTTAAAAAAGTCACTTAGGGTGAGATCAGGTGAATAGGGAGGGTAGGACATGGAGGTCATGCCGTATTTGGTCAAAAACTGTTGAATACTCATTGCTGTGTGGGCAGGGGCATTGACATGGTGGAAGAACCAGGCACCTGTATGTTACAACTCTGGATGTTTCTTCCACAAATTGTGACGCATCCTTCTCAAAACTTCCAGGAAAAAAATTTGAGTTTTTCTGAGTGTACTTCAAGGAGCCTGTCCTCCAAAAGATAATTTTGATTTTTCCGAGGGAGGTCTCCCCGCCTTGTAGATTATGGTGTCAAGAAAATCTGGTGAAATTAGCAGTTTCAAAAGATTAGCACTTGAAGAAGGAGACTTAGGTCTAATACTGTTCAATAGAGAATACATGTTTAAAAGATTGACAAAAATATTTAAAAAGCTAAAAGATGTGGAAAAAAGTAGGTGAACTGGTTATTTCAATTATTATTATCAATTATTATCTGAATTAGAGGTATGGTGGATCTGAAAGACTTTGCGAGGTGACACAGAAAGGAATATATGCTCAGGGAATGACCTTGGCGAGTATAAGAATTCAAGTTAGAGGATTTGACTGTAACGGACAAGAACATAGGATAACGGTGTAAAAGGAAGAGAATCAAAAGATGATGAAACGAGAAAGCTGGAAAACAAGAACGCACGAGAAGGTTGACACAGAAGCTACTGGATAAAGACAGCATCAAAATGGGAACAATGTCCTTCAGGAAACAAAAAGAAATAAGATTACTTTGAAAATGAGAAGACAATTCTCATATTTGGAACTCTTGCAGGAATATGCAAATCGGTGAGGAAATACATGACACAAAAGGCACAGGTGGTGGGAAATTGGTAACCAGACACCAGCTGGTCTTAAATT
>NW_007210710.1:0-2047 GCF_000164805.1 Carlito syrichta | reverse complement strand
AGTCAACACATTGTTGTGTTTGTCAACACGTTGTTCATGTTACAAATAGTATACTATTAAAACTTAGAATTTGGAATTACAAATGAAGAGACAAAATAAGAAAATTTAATGTCTGTGAATGTGTAAAAGTCAGATATTCTGTCACAACTGTAAATATACAATGGCTTTATTTGAGTTATTTGGGGGGGTGAATGGGCATTCTGATGTTTAGTCAGGTAAATATTTTAATAATTGTATTCCTAATAGGGCAAAAAAGACGTGGCTCAAATTTTCAACAATATTCTCAGAAGACAAATTGGTACAAGAACTCCTACTGTTGAATACATCTGCACCCAACAGAATATTTTGTTCATGTTATTGAAAGGGTATGTACAATGTAATAACATTTGTATTCTTAGTTGAAAATAAAAAGGAAAGATTGCTTTGGGAAAAAACAGAATGGTGAATGTGGGATGCCTTTTCTCTGTAGTTTAGTCAGATAATTTTTCCATGAATCTTGAAAACATTTCTCCTTGAAATTCAATCTGTGAGCTAAACTGAATTAGAAAATGCCCTATAGGTGGAAGTTTAAAATTAGGTGACTTGTGAGCCTTTGAGTTCACAAATGAAACATGACTGAAGAGAAAAAAGTAAGTCCTCTGTGGTCTTATTTGTGTTCTCTAAGATTTAAAAAAGTTGAATTTCATTGAAATATCCATTGTCATGTATTTAAAGATATCCTTTGGGCATACTATGCACACTGTACGGCAGTAAAAGCTGCCTTGTAAATGGAGCATGGATCTATATAGCTTCATTTTGTTCAGCTAACAAAGCACATGTTTATGATGTAGTACCCCTTGATTGTTACCTCTGTGTGTTCACTCACTAATTTGGTAATTCACAATGCATCTTCCTGGAATTACTATGGGATTAAGCAGGCATTAATGTTTGGGTAGTCTTGTCAGTTTAAAAACAAACACAACCAAAAAAGCCTAACAATTAAAACTTAAAAAAAGAAAAGCAAATCCTCTTCTCCCTCACCACTGAGCCTCCCGACTGGCAAGGTAACCTCCTGTTGTTTCACACCAGAATTGTTTGCCAGCTCTGGGTAGGGTGTGCATCTGTTTGTCCGGCATTAGTGGTGCTCTATTAAGTCTATTAAGGTAGGCAAGCATGTTCCTGGCATGAATGTTGGCATGAATCAGCCTGCTCTCCTACTCCTGGCTTTATAGCTTGTCTCATTCTGATTCATATCTGTGGTTTAACACTTCCTCCAAGTTCAAACTTGTTTAGACAAAGCATGAGTCAGTGCATGTGCTGCACGCCAGCATTCAGTTTCCTTCTTTCTATTTCTGACCATCCATGTTGCTTCTTCAGATGTTGCCATACAGAACTTTTGGCATCTGATTTTTTTGTTGTATCAATTCACAGTTCTGTGTGTAAACATGTAGTGAATAGCCTGAAATTTTGGTGTTCTTAGAGGAACTTAAAGAGGCTTTTCTGTATTTTTAAAGCCAAAAGTATTTTCCTTCTTCATAGAAACCAGTGATCATTAAAATCAATAAATTACTTAATTCTGCCCACATTTTTGCTGTAGAGTAGCCAGGGGCAATTGATATGAACATTTTAAATGTCATGTAAAGTAAGACTTTTGAGATACAGTTTAAAACTCTCACCTGAGCTGGCCAGAGCAGAAACCCCAGCCAGGGGATGGAGAGGAGGAAAAGCATGGGGAATGCAACAGATGTTGGGATGCAGAAGAAGCCCCCCTTTGTTGCGGAAAATATGCATACACCTGGAGGGAATAATATAGCACATGCATGTTATCCTACCCATAACCCAGCTTCAGCGATTATTAATGTTCTGTCATTCTTGTTTCATCTATTACTTGCCTGCTTTTTTCTTCCTTGCATATGACATCACTTCAGTATGCATCCCCAATAATTAATACATAACCCAGTATAACATTGTCATGGTACCATTTGCAAACCTAACATCTAATGAATGCCCAGTGTTCAGATTTCGATTTTCACAAAAGTGACATTTTACAGTTTGTTTAATGTTCCAA
>NW_007210709.1:0-824 GCF_000164805.1 Carlito syrichta | reverse complement strand
GTTTGTTCTCCTTGAATATTACTGTGTAGTTTTCTCTTTCTTATTACTTTCTCAACCTCTTTACTTGCTATATTAGTTATCTATTTCTGTATAACAAATAAACCCAATCTTAGCACCCCTGTATTATCTTATAGTTCTCTGGATCAGTGTCTGGGTGGTGGACTCAGCTAGATGCTGTGCTTAAAGTCTTGTGGGGCTGAAATCAAGGTGTCGTCAGGACACTGGACTGTTATTTGGAGACTTTGGGGAAGAACCCACCTCTGAACTTACCATACTGCTGACAGGATTCTATTCCTTGCAGTTGTACAACGAGATCCCCAATTCCTGTTGGCTGTCGGTGACTGTTCTCAGTTCTTAGAGGCAGTCTTCTGGTCCCTGAATGTTTTCCTTATATTTTTTAGCCAAAAAGAGGGATCAATTCTTCTCATGCCTTGGATCTTTCTGATTCTCTCTTCTGCTACCAGTTGAAGAAAACTCTACTTATAAATGGCTTATGTGACTAAGGCCCATACAGATTATCTCCTAATATTAGGACTGGTGAAGTAGTAAGTTTAGCAAATCTGCAGAAATGCTTTGCCATTTACAATAACATAATCAGGGAGTGAAGCAAGGAGATGCTCTGACAATTCTCCCACTCTCACAGTGATACCTCCTGTGCAAATTCCCTTATTAAAGGACTGTAGAGATTTTCCTTAAATATGGGCAAGAGGATGATGATGTGAGTGCCAAAGGCCAAGGCTAGAGGTCGTCCCTGATGTCTACCTCCTCCTTCCTAGTCACAGACCCTGCATTTAAGCTCAGCATTTTGCCTCTCAGAATAAAGC
>NW_007210708.1:0-756 GCF_000164805.1 Carlito syrichta | reverse complement strand
CCATCATGTGACTATCCCACCCATCTGCCTGCTGTCTATCACCTGACATCAGTACTTGCGCCTGTCTGCCTCTTTGTGATGACGTGGAGCAGAGCACCACCCAATCACCTTAATGATCTTCCCCCATCAAGGGGAATGGTTAAAAGGACTCAACAACAAGCAACCAGTCTTGCTAGACCCTGGTATGACCATACGCTCTTTGAAATATGGTTATCGCCACACTTCCTGGTTTTGGCCCCCTCCCTCACGTTCGGGAGGTGAATCTTCTCTCTTCTTTCTCCTTTTCCCTCTAACGTACTTTTAAATAAACCTTTCTTAACCTCAAAAAAAAAAAAAATCACACACCCCCACACAGTTTTTATTTTATTTTTTTAGCTTTTCAAAAAAAACACCAGAATCCCACAGGAACAATACACTGGAAACTGATGAAAAGAGCTACATAACAAAGTAGGTGAGAATTGAAGGAAGGAATAAGATTGGAAACTAGACTTCTCTGAATATACCATTATAAAAATTATACATATTTATGTGTCATACATAGAAAAATAAATAAATGAAACATGAAATAAAAAACAAACCGATGCTAAAAATGATTGCAAACAACCCTTACTGTATATAAAGTTGGTATCATAACTACACAGAAAAAGAAATTAATTCAACTAATTTTTTATCATAATACTTTGATTATATGCATTTAGAGAAATATATTCCAAGGACAAAATAATTATGAAGCACTTTTGACCTTTTCTTAGTTGG
>NW_007210707.1:0-4146 GCF_000164805.1 Carlito syrichta | reverse complement strand
TCCCAGACTGGAGTGCAGTGGCCGCTCCCAGCCACTGCAGCCTTGACTTGCTGGGCTCCGGCGATCCTTCAGCCTCAGTCTTCCAAGTAGCTGGAACTACAGGGGCACGCTACCACACCCGGCTAATTCTTTTTGACTTATTGTAGAGATGAGGTCTCGCCAAGTTGCCCAGGCAGATCTTGAACCTGCAGGCTCAGGCAATCCACTCACCTCAGCCTCCCAAAGCGCGGGATTACACGCTGAGCCACCGAGCCCAGCTAATTTTTATCTTCTAATTCTTATTTTTTGCTTCTGATTACTCCTATAACCTGAGATAATCAACATCCAATTTTTGTTTTATGGACACCTTATTCTTTGGCTATCTCTGAGCATTTAATCTATGGTTTTGGAGATTTTTTGTTGTTGTTGTTGAACTTCTCAGTTTTTCTAAAGTAGGTGTTCTGGATAATGGACATCTGGTTACCAGGCTGTTATACCTAAAGTGTGGAAGGCAATGGGGGATATGAATGTTTCAACATGAACTTTTAACTAAAGCCCCTGCTTCAGCCCTGTGTCTCAACTCTATCTACATCTGGCATCTCCAAGAATGGCATTCACAGGGTTTGATAAAGAAAACTGTCTTTTTTCTGATCTCTATCCCTGCTGTGAACAATTTAGTCCATGCCTTTCATTAATCCATTTCCAGGATCTTTCAACTGTTTTCCTTCTTCAAAATTTATTTTGAAATATAGTTTTCACTGATGCCCACTTACTGCCTTTATTTCTTTTCTCTTTTTTACTTTATCTTATTAATCTATTAACATTTTAGTGAAATCATATATTCATGTTATATTTTGAGTTATAATTATGTATGATGCTATTTATTTTGTTCCTCAAATTGATTCAGCTTTGGCCACCTATGTCCATGATCATGTGCAGGGTGTGTTAATTTCTACTGAAATGTCTTTGCTTCTAAGTCTTCTCTCCTCAGAAAGGACAAAGAAGTTAGTTAGTATATATAGACAGATATGATATATAATACATATCATATATTAACCCATGTGGCTATATAGATATGTGTTCACTATTTTTAATTGTTAGCATATTTATCTGTTTTAAAATTAAACATGAGTTCATATTGAGATCATTTATTCTAATTTAGTATGGCGAGGTTCTTTCCATTTATGGCAGTTTTTAAATAGTACTGAGCTCATTAAATTATTATACTCAAAGGTCCTCTAAATTCTAAGAGAACACCAAAATTATTGTTAATTGGCTGTTCAACACATTTTCATTACATGGTAGGCTTACTTAACTTGTTTCTTTTTGTTTTGAGTACTTAACAAGCACAGAAATGTATGCCTGTTTTATGGAAATCAGGGTATGTTGATATTTAATATTATCATGGAAGTTCATAGTTTATTATTATTTGCATTGCTAATTTAATTGAGGCACAAATCCTTAATGTCTTTGTTTAAGCAAGAAATATTGCAGTCATAGGTTTTAATATTTTTCTGCCTAGAGGAAAAGAGCTAAATGCTAATAATTCTCTTGTGACTTTCAAAGAGAATGTACATGCATTTGTACTATTTAGAACATGATTGTGTCAGTTAGGGTGACCAACTTTCTGAATTTATCTAGGATTGTGAGTTTTTCCGGGATGTGAAAATTTTAGTGCTAAAACTTGGGAAGTCCCAGGGAAACAGGGAAGAGTTTGTATAAACATCAACCAGAAAATGCTTTTTTTAGACAATCAATTATAATTATAGATTTTTTAGTTGTTAGAGGTTACTTTTATAGGGCATAGCAAATATCTTTAAAGTCCAGGTGTTTTGCAAATTTATTTGTTAGTAATTACATTTCCATATTAAATTTTATCTCACAAAACTACAACTGGTTTTCAGCAACTCTAGTGGAGAGTAAATAATATTTTCTTCTTAGCATTTTCATTTTTAAAATTAGGTGTTCAAATGACCAATAGTTTTAAGGCAAAGTTCTGGAATTCCATTAGTAAACATTAAGGGAGAAAAGGTTGACCTGAGAGTCCCACTCATGCAATGCAAAAAGAAATGGGGCAAACAATACCTTGCATCAGCTTTGTCCCTTAATTACAAAAAGTTAGTGATGTATGTGATTGATTTAAGGTTAATTCCTTGACAGACACTGAACACCTAATTATTGTCTCATTTCTGAGATTACAGATTACTTTCTGAGCTTGTTTAATTATGTATTTGTTTTGGATCATATCACTACAAAAATGACAATTCTTGATATAATGTATGCTCAAATAACTTTAAATTACATTTTAATTTTAAAATAATTGATTTATATTTACTTGGACACAGTAGTGAGGAAACTATTTCATGGTGAAATGATTGTAACTTCTAGAAGCATGGAGGACAAAGCCAGGTGTAGGAGAAAGCTGAAGGAATTAAATATGGGGGATAGTGGCTCCTTTTCCTCCCCTTAAGTACATGAAGAGGGCACAAAGCCTGAGTCCTGGGGAGCTGTTATTCACGTAGTTTTATGTGATACTCTTTGTTTATTTCCTTATTATCCCAGATTCTTTAGAAAATACTTGGCGAATGTTTCAGTTTTGTTTTGTTGTGTTTTTCCTTCTGAACTTGTGGTTGTTAATGGTGGTCAGTGCTTGAAGCAGTGAGGTGGTAACACAAGTACTCAAAGCAGAATCTTGAGACAAGAACTGGGATTCCATTGGCCAGGTGCCACTCCCACAAGAAAACTGTCCTTCTATTGTACAGTTTGTAGTACCTGGCTGTTATATTTTAAAGGAAAGTAGTTAGCCATCAATCTGATAGATGTGGTGAACAGTCAGCTTACTAGAGTATAGGGACTCAAAAGGGACATTCATTTCTGCTTCTAACACAAAATAAAAAGTTAGAATTATTGAAAATTATATCTTAGTATTTTGTTGCTATAGAACTACAGTGTTATTTTAAGAACATTATTTCACACCAGCAGTAATGATTGACGTGTTTTGTGAAATTAGATTCATGACAAGCAGCCAAAGCTACCTTGTGTTTAGAGATACAGCTTGGCAGTAATTACTTTGACCTAATTATTTCTTGCTTTCCTCCCATAGAGTATTTAATAATAAATAGTTCCTACCCAAACCAGAGTACTGTAGAGAACATTATGTGAATTCACTGTTACTTTCCTTAGTCAAATTTTTCAACATCCCTCACAATAACAATTAAATGAAAATAAAGTTAAAATTATAACACAAATAGCTTGATTAAAGGTAACACTAAAAAAAAGAACTAGATTATTTTCTAAAATTACCTGATTTGGAAAATCTGTAGTTTCAAGTAAATATAGAAAGAACTTCGAATGACATGAAAGAAGATATAAATTTCAAAGATATGCCTAATTTTTGAGTCTCAACTCAAATATCATCTACTCTAGAAATCTTCTCTGAGTTCTTGTGCTATATAAATATTTGTCTTTCTCCCCCCAATTTTAATATATTCTTAGTGCCCTACATCACAATTTTCACTATCGATTTCCTAGTAAAATTATTTATGAAAATATTATCTTTTACTAAATCATAAGCTGCTTGAGAGTGGTATTTATATCTTAATCATCTTTGTTTCTTGCTTCATATAGCAGGCATTAAAAAAATTGAATGATTCCTTGAATGCTCATTCAAGTAATCTATTTTATAGAAGAGGGATCTGCAACTTTTTCCTGTAAAGGGCCAAATAGTATATACTGTTAGGCTTTGTGGTGCATATGATCTCTGTCTCATCCACTCAACTTAGCTATTGTAGTGTGAAAGCAGCAATAGACAATGTATAAATTCTAGACTTGGTAGTGTTTCAATACAATTTTATTTACAAAAACAGAAGGTAGGCTAGATTGGGCCCATGGGCTGCAGTTTGCTGACCCCTGTTGAACAACACAAAAGTCATTTGATCTCCCAAAATAAAATGTGTTAACAGTTATATAAACCAGTTTAAGTCCTATATTTCTGCCCTGCTCAATTATTATATAGTACTTCTGCTTGCCTTTCTCACAGCCCCTTCCCAACACACACACACAGACACACACACACACACACACACACACACACACACACACATGCATGCACACACACACTCCTTAGGTATTTAGTGATCATTGGCTGTCTACTTGCATTGAAAGAAG
>NW_007210706.1:0-3835 GCF_000164805.1 Carlito syrichta | reverse complement strand
AGATAATCAACATCCAATTTTTGTTTTATGGACACCTTATTCTTTGGCTATCTCTGAGCATTTAATCTATGGTTTTGGAGATTTTTTGTTGTTGTTGTTGAACTTCTCAGTTTTTCTAAAGTAGGTGTTCTGGATAATGGACATCTGGTTACCAGGCTGTTATACCTAAAGTGTGGAAGGCAATGGGGGATATGAATGTTTCAACATGAACTTTTAACTAAAGCCCCTGCTTCAGCCCTGTGTCTCAACTCTATCTACATCTGGCATCTCCAAGAATGGCATTCACAGGGTTTGATAAAGAAAACTGTCTTTTTTCTGATCTCTATCCCTGCTGTGAACAATTTAGTCCATGCCTTTCATTAATCCATTTCCAGGATCTTTCAACTGTTTTCCTTCTTCAAAATTTATTTTGAAATATAGTTTTCACTGATGCCCACTTACTGCCTTTATTTCTTTTCTCTTTTTTACTTTATCTTATTAATCTATTAACATTTTAGTGAAATCATATATTCATGTTATATTTTGAGTTATAATTATGTATGATGCTATTTATTTTGTTCCTCAAATTGATTCAGCTTTGGCCACCTATGTCCATGATCATGTGCAGGGTGTGTTAATTTCTACTGAAATGTCTTTGCTTCTAAGTCTTCTCTCCTCAGAAAGGACAAAGAAGTTAGTTAGTATATATAGACAGATATGATATATAATACATATCATATATTAACCCATGTGGCTATATAGATATGTGTTCACTATTTTTAATTGTTAGCATATTTATCTGTTTTAAAATTAAACATGAGTTCATATTGAGATCATTTATTCTAATTTAGTATGGCGAGGTTCTTTCCATTTATGGCAGTTTTTAAATAGTACTGAGCTCATTAAATTATTATACTCAAAGGTCCTCTAAATTCTAAGAGAACACCAAAATTATTGTTAATTGGCTGTTCAACACATTTTCATTACATGGTAGGCTTACTTAACTTGTTTCTTTTTGTTTTGAGTACTTAACAAGCACAGAAATGTATGCCTGTTTTATGGAAATCAGGGTATGTTGATATTTAATATTATCATGGAAGTTCATAGTTTATTATTATTTGCATTGCTAATTTAATTGAGGCACAAATCCTTAATGTCTTTGTTTAAGCAAGAAATATTGCAGTCATAGGTTTTAATATTTTTCTGCCTAGAGGAAAAGAGCTAAATGCTAATAATTCTCTTGTGACTTTCAAAGAGAATGTACATGCATTTGTACTATTTAGAACATGATTGTGTCAGTTAGGGTGACCAACTTTCTGAATTTATCTAGGATTGTGAGTTTTTCCGGGATGTGAAAATTTTAGTGCTAAAACTTGGGAAGTCCCAGGGAAACAGGGAAGAGTTTGTATAAACATCAACCAGAAAATGCTTTTTTTAGACAATCAATTATAATTATAGATTTTTTAGTTGTTAGAGGTTACTTTTATAGGGCATAGCAAATATCTTTAAAGTCCAGGTGTTTTGCAAATTTATTTGTTAGTAATTACATTTCCATATTAAATTTTATCTCACAAAACTACAACTGGTTTTCAGCAACTCTAGTGGAGAGTAAATAATATTTTCTTCTTAGCATTTTCATTTTTAAAATTAGGTGTTCAAATGACCAATAGTTTTAAGGCAAAGTTCTGGAATTCCATTAGTAAACATTAAGGGAGAAAAGGTTGACCTGAGAGTCCCACTCATGCAATGCAAAAAGAAATGGGGCAAACAATACCTTGCATCAGCTTTGTCCCTTAATTACAAAAAGTTAGTGATGTATGTGATTGATTTAAGGTTAATTCCTTGACAGACACTGAACACCTAATTATTGTCTCATTTCTGAGATTACAGATTACTTTCTGAGCTTGTTTAATTATGTATTTGTTTTGGATCATATCACTACAAAAATGACAATTCTTGATATAATGTATGCTCAAATAACTTTAAATTACAATTTTAATTTTAAAATAATTGATTTATATTTACTGGACACAGTAGTGAGAAACTATTTCATGGTGAAATGATTGTAACTTCTAGAAGCATGGAGGACAAAGCCAGGTGTAGGAGAAAGCTGAAGGAATTAAATATGGGGGATAGTGGCTCCTTTTCCTCCCCTTTAAGTACATGAAGAGGGCACAAAGCGTGAGTCCTGGGGAGCTGTTATTCACGTAGTTTTATGTGATACTCTTTGTTTATTTCCTTATTATCCCAGATTCTTTAGAAAATACTTGGCGAATGTGTCAGTTTTGTTTTGTTGTGTTTTTCCTTCTGAACTTGTGGTTGTTAATGGTGGTCAGTGCTTGAAGCAGTGAGGTGGTAACACAAGTACTCAAAGCAGAATCTTGAGACAAGAACTGGGATTCCATTGGCCAGGTGCCACTCCCACAAGAAAACTGTCCTTCTATTGTACAGTTTGTAGTACCTGGCTGTTATATTTTAAAGGAAAGTAGTTAGCCATCAATCTGATAGATGTGGTGAACAGTCAGCTTACTAGAGTATAGGGACTCAAAAGGGACATTCATTTCTGCTTCTAACACAAAATAAAAAGTTAGAATTATTGAAAATTATATCTTAGTATTTTGTTGCTATAGAACTACAGTGTTATTTTAAGAACATTATTTCACACCAGCAGTAATGATTGACGTGTTTTGTGAAATTAGATTCATGACAAGCAGCCAAAGCTACCTTGTGTTTAGAGATACAGCTTGGCAGTAATTACTTTGACCTAATTATTTCTTGCTTTCCTCCCATAGAGTATTTAATAATAAATAGTTCCTACCCAAACCAGAGTACTGTAGAGAACATTATGTGAATTCACTGTTACTTTCCTTAGTCAAATTTTTCAACATCCCTCACAATAACAATTAAATGAAAATAAAGTTAAAATTATAACACAAATAGCTTGATTAAAGGTAACACTAAAAAAAAGAACTAGATTATTTTCTAAAATTACCTGATTTGGAAAATCTGTAGTTTCAAGTAAATATAGAAAGAACTTCGAATGACATGAAAGAAGATATAAATTTCAAAGATATGCCTAATTTTTGAGTCTCAACTCAAATATCATCTACTCTAGAAATCTTCTCTGAGTTCTTGTGCTATATAAATATTTGTCTTTCTCCCCCCAATTTTAATATATTCTTAGTGCCCTACATCACAATTTTCACTATCGATTTCCTAGTAAAATTATTTATGAAAATATTATCTTTTACTAAATCATAAGCTGCTTGAGAGTGGTATTTATATCTTAATCATCTTTGTTTCTTGCTTCATATAGCAGGCATTAAAAAAATTGAATGATTCCTTGAATGCTCATTCAAGTAATCTATTTTATAGAAGAGGGATCTGCAACTTTTTCCTGTAAAGGGCCAAATAGTATATACTGTTAGGCTTTGTGGTGCATATGATCTCTGTCTCATCCACTCAACTTAGCTATTGTAGTGTGAAAGCAGCAGTAGACAATGTATAAATTCTAGACTTGGTAGTGTTTCAATACAATTTTATTTACAAAAACAGAAGGTAGGCTAGATTGGGCCCATGGGCTGCAGTTTGCTGACCCCTGTTGAACAACACAAAAGTCATTTGATCTCCCAAAATAAAATGTGTTAACAGTTATATAAACCAGTTTAAGTCCTATATTTCTGCCCTGCTCAATTATTATATAGTACTTCTGCTTGCCTTTCTCACAGCCCCTTCCCAACACACACACACAGACACACACACACACACACACACACACACACACACACACATGCATGCACACACACACTCCTTAGGTATTTAGTGATCATTGGCTGTCTACTTGCATTGAAAGAAG
>NW_007210705.1:0-759 GCF_000164805.1 Carlito syrichta | reverse complement strand
TTTAACTAAAGCCCCTGCCTTCAGCCCTGTGTCTCAACTCTATCTACATCTGGCATCTCCAAGAATGGCATTCACAGGGTTTGATAAAGAAAACTGTCTTTTTTCTGATCTCTATCCCTGCTGTGAACAATTTAGTCCATGCCTTTCATTAATCCATTTCCAGGATCTTTCAACTGTTTTCCTTCTTCAAAATTTATTTTGAAATATAGTTTTCACTGATGCCCACTTACTGCCTTTATTTCTTTTCTCTTTTTTACTTTATCTTATTAATCTATTAACATTTTAGTGAAATCATATATTCATGTTATATTTTGAGTTATAATTATGTATGATGCTATTTATTTTGTTCCTCAAATTGATTCAGCTTTGGCCACCTATGTCCATGATCATGTGCAGGGTGTGTTAATTTCTACTGAAATGTCTTTGCTTCTAAGTCTTCTCTCCTCAGAAAGGACAAAGAAGTTAGTTAGTATATATAGACAGATATGATATATAATACATATCATATATTAACCCATGTGGCTATATAGATATGTGTTCACTTATTTTTAATTGTTAGCATATTTATCTGTTTTAAAATTAAACATGAGTTCATATTGAGATCATTTATTCTAATTTAGTATGGCGAGGTTCTTTCCATTTATGGCAGTTTTTAAATAGTACTGAGCTCATTAAATTATTATACTCAAAGGTCCTCTAAATTCTAAGAGAACACCAAAATTATTGTTAATTGGCTGTTCAACACATTTTCATTACATG
>NW_007210704.1:0-4149 GCF_000164805.1 Carlito syrichta | reverse complement strand
TCCAAGAATGGCATTCACAGGGTTTGATAAAGAAAACTGTCTTTTTTCTGATCTCTATCCCTGCTGTGAACAATTTAGTCCATGCCTTTCATTAATCCATTTCCAGGATCTTTCAACTGTTTTCCTTCTTCAAAATTTATTTTGAAATATAGTTTTCACTGATGCCCACTTACTGCCTTTATTTCTTTTCTCTTTTTTACTTTATCTTATTAATCTATTAACATTTTAGTGAAATCATATATTCATGTTATATTTTGAGTTATAATTATGTATGATGCTATTTATTTTGTTCCTCAAATTGATTCAGCTTTGGCCACCTATGTCCATGATCATGTGCAGGGTGTGTTAATTTCTACTGAAATGTCTTTGCTTCTAAGTCTTCTCTCCTCAGAAAGGACAAAGAAGTTAGTTAGTATATATAGACAGATATGATATATAATACATATCATATATTAACCCATGTGGCTATATAGATATGTGTTCACTATTTTTAATTGTTAGCATATTTATCTGTTTTAAAATTAAACATGAGTTCATATTGAGATCATTTATTCTAATTTAGTATGGCGAGGTTCTTTCCATTTATGGCAGTTTTTAAATAGTACTGAGCTCATTAAATTATTATACTCAAAGGTCCTCTAAATTCTAAGAGAACACCAAAATTATTGTTAATTGGCTGTTCAACACATTTTCATTACATGGTAGGCTTACTTAACTTGTTTCTTTTTGTTTTGAGTACTTAACAAGCACAGAAATGTATGCCTGTTTTATGGAAATCAGGGTATGTTGATATTTAATATTATCATGGAAGTTCATAGTTTATTATTATTTGCATTGCTAATTTAATTGAGGCACAAATCCTTAATGTCTTTGTTTAAGCAAGAAATATTGCAGTCATAGGTTTTAATATTTTTCTGCCTAGAGGAAAAGAGCTAAATGCTAATAATTCTCTTGTGACTTTCAAAGAGAATGTACATGCATTTGTACTATTTAGAACATGATTGTGTCAGTTAGGGTGACCAACTTTCTGAATTTATCTAGGATTGTGAGTTTTTCCGGGATGTGAAAATTTTAGTGCTAAAACTTGGGAAGTCCCAGGGAAACAGGGAAGAGTTTGTATAAACATCAACCAGAAAATGCTTTTTTTAGACAATCAATTATAATTATAGATTTTTTAGTTGTTAGAGGTTACTTTTATAGGGCATAGCAAATATCTTTAAAGTCCAGGTGTTTTGCAAATTTATTTGTTAGTAATTACATTTCCATATTAAATTTTATCTCACAAAACTACAACTGGTTTTCAGCAACTCTAGTGGAGAGTAAATAATATTTTCTTCTTAGCATTTTCATTTTTAAAATTAGGTGTTCAAATGACCAATAGTTTTAAAGCAAAGTTCTGGAATTCCATTAGTAAACATTAAGGGAGAAAAGGTTGACCTGAGAGTCCCACTCATGCAATGCAAGAAGAAATGGGGCAAACAATACCTTGCATCAGCTTTGTCGCTTAATTACAAAAAGTTAGTGATGTATGTGATTGATTTAAGGTTAATTCCTTGACAGACACTGAACACCTAATTATTGTCTCATTTCTGAGATTACAGATTACTTTCTGAGCTTGTTTAATTATGTATTTGTTTTGGATCATATCACTACAAAAATGACAATTCTTGATATAATGTATGCTCAAATAACTTTAAATTACATTTTAATTTTAAAATAATTGATTTATATTTACTTGGACACAGTAGTGAGGAAACTATTTCATGGTGAAATGATTGTAACTTCTAGAAGCATGGAGGACAAAGCCAGGTGTAGGAGAAAGCTGAAGGAATTAAATATGGGGGATAGTGGCTCCTTTTCCTCCCCTTAAGTACATGAAGAGGGCACAAAGCCTGAGTCCTGGGGAGCTGTTATTCACGTAGTTTTATGTGATACTCTTTGTTTATTTCCTTATTATCCCAGATTCTTTAGAAAATACTTGGCGAATGTTTCAGTTTTGTTTTGTTGTGTTTTTCCTTCTGAACTTGTGGTTGTTAATGGTGGTCAGTGCTTGAAGCAGTGAGGTGGTAACACAAGTACTCAAAGCAGAATCTTGAGACAAGAACTGGGATTCCATTGGCCAGGTGCCACTCCCACAAGAAAACTGTCCTTCTATTGTACAGTTTGTAGTACCTGGCTGTTATATTTTAAAGGAAAGTAGTTAGCCATCAATCTGATAGATGTGGTGAACAGTCAGCTTACTAGAGTATAGGGACTCAAAAGGGACATTCATTTCTGCTTCTAACACAAAATAAAAAGTTAGAATTATTGAAAATTATATCTTAGTATTTTGTTGCTATAGAACTACAGTGTTATTTTAAGAACATTATTTCACACCAGCAGTAATGATTGACGTGTTTTGTGAAATTAGATTCATGACAAGCAGCCAAAGCTACCTTGTGTTTAGAGATACAGCTTGGCAGTAATTACTTTGACCTAATTATTTCTTGCTTTCCTCCCATAGAGTATTTAATAATAAATAGTTCCTACCCAAACCAGAGTACTGTAGAGAACATTATGTGAATTCACTGTTACTTTCCTTAGTCAAATTTTTCAACATCCCTCACAATAACAATTAAATGAAAATAAAGTTAAAATTATAACACAAATAGCTTGATTAAAGGTAACACTAAAAAAAAGAACTAGATTATTTTCTAAAATTACCTGATTTGGAAAATCTGTAGTTTCAAGTAAATATAGAAAGAACTTCGAATGACATGAAAGAAGATATAAATTTCAAAGATATGCCTAATTTTTGAGTCTCAACTCAAATATCATCTACTCTAGAAATCTTCTCTGAGTTCTTGTGCTATATAAATATTTGTCTTTCTCCCCCCAATTTTAATATATTCTTAGTGCCCTACATCACAATTTTCACTATCGATTTCCTAGTAAAATTATTTATGAAAATATTATCTTTTACTAAATCATAAGCTGCTTGAGAGTGGTATTTATATCTTAATCATCTTTGTTTCTTGCTTCATATAGCAGGCATTAAAAAAATTGAATGATTCCTTGAATGCTCATTCAAGTAATCTATTTTATAGAAGAGGGATCTGCAACTTTTTCCTGTAAAGGGCCAAATAGTATATACTGTTAGGCTTTGTGGTGCATATGATCTCTGTCTCATCCACTCAACTTAGCTATTGTAGTGTGAAAGCAGCAATAGACAATGTATAAATTCTAGACTTGGTAGTGTTTCAATACAATTTTATTTACAAAAACAGAAGGTAGGCTAGATTGGGCCCATGGGCTGCAGTTTGCTGACCCCTGTTGAACAACACAAAAGTCATTTGATCTCCCAAAATAAAATGTGTTAACAGTTATATAAACCAGTTTAAGTCCTATATTTCTGCCCTGCTCAATTATTATATAGTACTTCTGCTTGCCTTTCTCACAGCCCCTTCCCAACACACACACACAGACACACACACACACACACACACACACACACACACACACATGCATGCACACACACACTCCTTAGGTATTTAGTGATCATTGGCTGTCTACTTGCATTGAAAGAAGGGATATTGCCAGATGTGGTAGCTCATGCCTGTAATCATAGCACTTTGTGAGGCAGAGACTAGAGCCCAGGGATTTGAGATCAGCCTGGGCAACTTGGTGAGACCTTGTCTCTACAGTACATAAAAAAGTTAGCCAAGAGTGGTGGCCTGGCCTGTACCTCCAGTTCCAGCTACTTGGAAGGCTGAGGCAGAAGAATTGTCTGAGTCCAGTAGGTTGAAGTTGTGGTGGCTGTAAGTGTGCCACTGCACTCCAATCTGGGCAATAGAATGAGGCTGCAAGTAAAAAAAAAAAAAAAAGAAAGGATCCATAAAGCTGACTGGAAGCTGTGCTCATGTGGGCAGGGCATGTTCATGGTGAACTGCATTGTAGGAGAGACTGATAGGACCATTTTATCAAAGAGTGTGGGATAATATCTTTAGATTTTTCTTTTGAGCTGATCAGATTCCCCAGAAAAAAAGTCTTCTAAACTCCTTCTTGAAAAGTATAGGTCTAGTTGTCAGAAAGCTGGGCAGCAAATGAAGGAAGAGCCAACTCAGTCCTACGTTCACTTAATTCCTTTTTCCCAATCCTCTGTTCTCTTAG
>NW_007210703.1:0-10811 GCF_000164805.1 Carlito syrichta | reverse complement strand
GTGTGTGTGTGTGTGTGTGTGTGTATGTGTGTGTGTATACACGCACACCAAATGCTCATCAATTTATAGAGGGAGCACTGATGAGTTACAGCGAGGAAGCAGCAGTATACTTAACAAGTATTTCAAGGGAAAGACCTGTATGAACTCCAAGGCAGACCAAAAAAGGAAACTCACTTTCTTAACTCAAGGCAGGGACAAAGCAATAATTATCTATTCATTAGAGAAAACTCTTACCCCTGTGTGTGCCACTGGCCAATGCAACAAGATATAAAAGACAGACACAAAGCAGTGCCTGGTGGTGACACACAGTAGATACTCAGCATATTTTATTACACTTAATGAAAGATATGCCTTGTCAATGGAATTGAGACAAACTCACCAGTTCTGCTGTGTCCAAAATCTTTCAGAAAGCTCCCTGTGACAACAATCTAGTTGCTAGTTGCTAGGCAAGAAAAACTCAGAAGCAAAGTCACAGAAGACTAAGCTGTGCTAGGAAATTGGCTGAGGTCATTTTACAAAATTCAACACACTTGTCTTGAGAACTATGGGCTAGGGCTGTGCTTCTGTGACACTGGCTTCTTAAGAAGACACGGTGGCCTTGTATTGAGTGCCAGACATTAAACCAACAAGCAAGACTTCTGTGTCTAGGTATACCAGCCAAAGGATGGGGTTTTGCATGAGGAGGATTTCCTCATGCACAGAGGTGGAAGGGCTGCTGTGTGACTGGGGTCATCTCTGTGCTGAACTTCTGTCTATGTTTCTGGTATCTGTTGCAAGCACAGGAGGAAAGGATCACAAGAGGAAAACAATTCCATCTTCTCTCAGTGACCCCACCCATAAAGATGACATATCAGAAAGCACCCATGGTATGTTCTTTATCATGCTCCCTTCCTCCTCCAGAGAAAGAGTCCTTCCCCTGAATCACTTTGCCTTCTTATTCCAGCAGCACTGCAGATATTTGGTACTTCTCTTTCAAACTCTTCTACTGTAGGTCATTCTCCCTGCTCTGGGTGATTATCTTTTCCCATTCCAGAATGATTTTCCAGGAACATCTCCATAGCCCAGACTTTGCTCCCCAGTGCCCACTTGAGGCCTTTTTCCCTGGTCCAGATCCTGACTGTTGAGGAGCATCAGGACCACTTATTGGGCTATGTAGAAGGAGCCACAAAAAGAAGCAGGAGGAAAAGTTAAGAACCACCCTGACTGTTTCTTCAAGGCCTTGCTGTAACAGGGAAATACATCTGAGTCCAAAAGTTTTTCTTTCCATCTAAGCAATTTAAAGTCTGGTTTCTGTCACTTACAAGCAAGGATCATGACACCCACTTTGCATTCCTGACTCCTTAGGTGTACAATGGGAATGAAGTCCCTGCCCTTCTCAACTCCAGGGTTATCCTGGTAATCGACAGAAAATGCTGTGATATCTGCAAATGTCTATTCCAGTGCTAATGCAGGACACATCTCCAGGATTTGCCTGCTAAACCACCCTTTCCTCAATGAACATGCTAAGTTCCTCCAAAGGCCCAACCTCAGTTGTCCAACTGAAAGTTATGAAGCTAAAAGGGCCATCTACTGTCGTGGATGCCAGACTCAGAAGTTTCAAGTCCCATTGCCATGCTCAGTCCCAATGTGCTCTTTAGTGAAATAAGAACACTTCCTTCCCTCCTCATATAGGTTAGGGGTGAAACTAAGATGAGGAGGAAACACCTTCTATAAATCCTAAAACCCTATATAAATAGAATAATAACTTTTTAAAAATGATCAAGTTAATGAAAGCAGAACCAGTGAAGCAGATGGGAAGCACACTTCTGTCATTCATGCAAGCCACTTTCTGTCACCAGGAGTGTTCTCTATGTCCCATTTGATTCTGAAAAAATACAGCTTGATGTTACATTAAATCCCTGATTTCAGGCCCGAAACATATACACTAATTCTTGAGTTGACTCCCGGTGGCTTCCAATGCTTTCAAGGAGCATCTGACAAGAGGTAGTGCCATTGTCATTGCTCCAATGAAGAGTGACCTTCCTCACACCCACAAAAGACACACAAAGTCCAGACTAAGTTCTGTTTTAAAAACACACAATGGGTGTCGATGGAACAAGATGTTTGCAGTCACCTTTCATTATGAATGACTGGGGTCTCTGATGTCTGAAAGGGACTCACTAGAAACATTTCCTCTATATTAGAGTCCACTGCATTTTGAGCATCTCTCAGCTGACTGGGAAGGAAATAATAAGGCAGAAAATAGGAGAAGGGATAAACCTTACCAGCAATATGGTTTAGAATCCACACTGTCCTCCAAGACTAACCACAACAGTGATTTGAAACACTTCTAAACTGGTCCTTTGGAACAGTAGCACTTGACTGTATTTGTTTCAGACATCAGGGTCAAAGCATCAAATAAGATGATTGCTAAGTCTATAGGACTAAATTCAAGACAATGCAAATAATACCACGCCATAGCACCAAGATTTCAACAAAGGAGAAGATCCTTGTATTCTTACTGTGGTGGGATTTCCAGAAGAATTTCCACATATACTGTACCCCAGCCACTATGCCCATTACCTTATTTGACTGATGATGACATTAATCATAACACTGCAGCCAAAATGACATGTACTCTCCCCTTCTGAGATGAGAAGGTGAAGACCCAGAAAGTCAGGTGTCTTGTTCAAGAACAGAAACTGCTGGTAACAGTGGGAAAACTGGGATCCAGCTTTAAGCACACAAAAGCACAGAAAATGGTGCAGATAAAGTGAAATCCAGCCTGGGGAGTCCAGGCAGCTAAACAAAAGACACCAGACAGATAATTTTTAAGGTGCCATCCAACTCCAAAAAGATGGGATCCACTCTGTGACTCGAATTCTCACATCAAACATCTCTCTTGCAAAGATTTCTAAATTGAATCTGTTGTGTCTTTTTTTCTTAAAGAAATGTAACACAAATAAAACTCCCCAGCTCAGTGACTGTGGGTGACTGTTAAAAACATCACTGAACTACAGCAGTTTGGAGTTATGCCCCCTGGGTTCCTGTCCCTTTACTTGATGCTCAGTAACCCTAGGTCTTCAAAGAAACTTAGGTTCTTCACAGTTTCTTTAGCTGTCATCCTCAGGGTTGCCGTGAGGACAGATCAGTGTATTACGAATGGTGAAAAAGGTAGTACATGATCAATGCACAGCAGTTATGAACCTTCTCTGACACAGCACTGTTCTCTGGGCTCAAAGGAAGACCAGAACACTCAGCTCCATTGCTGGATGCTTTTTGCCATGTCACCACCTCTGTTTTCCTGAGTTACCCACATTGTATCATCTCATCCCATCACAATTTTTATATTCGGCATTCTTTCCCATCAATAATTCTCTCCTATCTTCTCCCTGCCTTGTCCTCTTATTCCTCTCTCTTTCACAATGTAGCACAGCCAGTCTTTATGGTGAGGTTTTCTCCTAAAATTGTGCTCTGAAGAGCTCCAAGAGTTAAGAAGTCCATAAAATCCATCCCTGTGGCTTCTCTCCAGTTCTCTTTATTTTTAGGTTTTGGGTTTCTGGGCAAGGTTTTATTTGAATAAATAGTTTCTGAACCAGAAAGATGCTGAAAGACTTCCATGTGATGTTTTTGGCCCTACATCCAAAATGTTTGCTGTGCTAGACCTCACTCCCTCAAGCCAAGCTCCAGAGCTCAGGCTAATGACCTCCTTCAGCCCAGGAGTCACTCCACCCTGCCCAATGTCAGAAAACAGCAGGGGACCTCTTTTCCCAATGCTTGGTTCTCCATACCTTAAAAAGAGTCTCACTTGTTTTATTTATTTTATTTTATTTTTGTCCTATTCGGCTTAAAAACAAGAACTACATTTGTAGCAATAACAAGTGCTTTAAGGTAGTGACATCTAAGTGAAATTATCTAAGCTGTTGAATCATAATTAAAATCTGTTACAAGGCTCTTTCACTTGAAACACATAATCCTCTGTAAAGTGTGCCAAACCTCACTGCCCCGCAGAAACACTTGGGGATTGAAACACAGCACCAACACTCTGGGGAACTTAAAAGTTTGGTCTTGACTATCAGAATACATTTCTAAAGATATCTCTACACCCTAGTCTTAGCAGAAAAGCAGATATTAACCAATAATAACAACAGATTTTTAAAAAACAATGAGTAGTTAGAACATCCAAAAACGCATAGGGCCTTAACACTGAATGATCTGGCCATCTGATCTCCTGGACTCAAAATAGCATAGTACCTTTTCTCCTCTTCTGGTTTATAAAAGTCGATCTCTTTTCAATAGACAACTAGAATGGGTAAGGCTCTAGAACACAGGATAATAAGGAACGGTTCATGATCATTCCTGGGAGCCCCTCATCTCACCTGTTGTGACCTTTATGGTCATGGGATCTCCCCAAGTTCCGCCATCTACTCCTTGAGTGATAGAGAACATATATGGAGTTGCTGGACTTAAGCCTGTGATGTTGCATGTGGTCTGGTTTACAACAGTGAGCATCTGCTCACTTTCCATCTCATTCTTTGTACCTGTACTCAGAGGCAGCTGTGTTACTGTTTTTCTAGGTTAATATCACACTGCTTGCTTAGATGAAAACAGCTTTAATGTAAACCACACATCTGGGTTCTGTACTGTTTTCAAGAAGAAGAAGAACAAAATTTTATTTTAAAGAAAAATAATGGAGGAAAATTTCCATGGCTTTCCAGGGATCTAAACATTCAGATACAAGAAGCCCAAAGAAACTTCAGAAGATTTATTACAGAAAGGTCATCTCAAAGGCATATAATCATCCAGTTATGCAAAGTTAACGTGAAGGAAAGAATTTTAATGGCAGTGACAAAAGCATCAAAAAACTAACAAAGGTAAACCTATCAGACTAACAGCTGACTTCTCAGAAGACACTCTACAATCCAGAAGGAATTGGACCCCTATCTTTAACCTCCTCAAAGAGTAACAGTCAGTCCAAAATTTTGTATCCTGGAAAACTAAGTTTCATAAATGAAGGAGAAAATTTTGTATCCCAGACAACTAAGTTTTATAAATGAAGGAGAAATGAAATCTTTCACAGACAAGAAATGCTGAGGGAATTTGTCATCACTAGGCCAGCACTACAAGAAAGACTCAAGGAATTTCTAAATACTGACAAAAAAGGTTGAAACACACCAGTAGAGAAAATGCTAAAAATCATTAAGCTTATAAAGGCCTACAGAATACCAGAACAATACACAAAATAAATAAATAAGTAAACCCACTAGATAACATCCAGTATGATGAATGGAATAGTACTTTATGTATTACTATTAACTGTGAAAGAAAATGTTCTCCATGCTCCTACTAAAAAGATACAGACTGGCAGAATGAATGAAAACAAAATATCTGCTGCTTTCAAGAGAACCACTAAACTCACAAAGATTCCCATAGACTCAAGGTAAAGGGGTAGGGAAAAATTTTGCACACAAACGGAAACCAAAAATGAACAAGAGTAGCCATTCTCATATCAGATAAACAATTTAAATTAGCAACAGTCAAAAAAGACAAAAATGGTTATTATATGATGATAAAGAGATAAATCCAACAAGAAGACATAATTTTAAATACTTACATGCCTAACACCAGAACCCCAAGCTTTATAAAACAAAGTCCCCTAGACCTACAAAAAGAGACAACAATACAATAATATTGGGAGACTTCATTCCACTGACAGGAAAAGACAGATCATCAAGGCAGAACATCAACAAAGAAATGTTGGAGTTAAGCTAAATTCTAGAGCAAATGAAACAATCAGACATGTACAGAATATTCCATGCCAAACCTAAAGAATATACATTTTTCTCATCAACATATGGAACAATTTCCAGGATAGACCATATGGTAGGCCACAAATCAAATCTCAATAAATTCACAAAACAGCAGAATTATATTAAGCACCTTCTTAGACCACAGAGGAATAAAACTAGAAATTAATTCCAAGAAGAACTCCCAAAACTGAACAAACAAAAACATGGATCTTAGACAATTTGCTTCTGAATGAACTTTGGGTCAACAATGAAATCAAGCAGAAAATTTTTAAAAATTCCTTGAAATTAATGACAACAATAAAACAAGTTATCAAAACCTCTGAGACACACCCTGAGATGAAAAAAAAATTTATAGCACTTAAGGCCGACACTAATAAGATTGAATGATCACATATTGACAAACTAATATCACACCTCAAGGAACTAGAAAAACACAAGTTAGTAGTAGAAAAGAAATAATGAAGATCAGAGTGGGACTAAATGAAATTGAAATTTTTAAATACAAAGGATTCATGAAGCAAAAAGTTGGTTCTTGGAAAAGATAACCAGAGTTGACAGACTGCTAGCTAGATTAATTTAAAAATGAATAGAGGAGACAAGTTATCTCAATAGCAAATGGAAATAAAAACATTACTGACATGACAGAAATTCAGAAGATCATCAGACTATTATAAACATCTCTATGCAAAAAAACTAGACAATCCAAAAAAAAAATGTACAAATGCTTGCAAACGTGCAACTTCCCAATCTTGAATCAAGAAGAAATAAATACCCTCAACGAATGAATAACAAGTAGTGAAATTCAAACCGTAATCAGAAGTCTCCCAACAACAACAAAAAGTCCAGGATCTTATGGACTTACAGCTGAATTCTATCAGTCCTTCAAAGAAGAGCTGGTACCAATTTTACTGAAGTTATTCCACAAACTGAAGAAGAGGGAACCCTTCCTAACTCAGTCTAGAAGGCCAGTATCACTCTGATACCAAAACCAGGGGAAGACACAATGCAAAAAGAAAATTACAGACCAATATTCCTTATGAACACAGATGCCAGTATCCTCAACAAAGTATTAGCAAACTGAATTCAACAGTACGTTTTAAAAAAAATACACCACAACCAAGTGGGTTTTATCCCAGGTATGCAAGTGTGGTTCAAAATGCACACTCTCATAAATGTGATCTACTACATACGTAGAATTAAAAACAAAAAACCATATGATAATTTCAACAGATGCAGAAGAAGCATTTGATAAAATCCAGTATCCCTTCATGATAAAAACCCTCAGCAAAACAGGCATAGAGGGATCATTCCTCAAAATAATAAAAGCCATATATGACAAACTCACAGCCAGTGCCAGTCTAAATGAAGAAAAGTTGAATGCCTCCCCCCCCTAGAAATAGACAAGGCAAGGGTGCCCACTTTCCCCACTACTATTCAATACAATACTGAACGTCTTATCCAGAACAACCAGGAAAGAAAAAGAAATAAAGGGCATCCAAGTCTTAACAGAAAAAAATCAAGCTATCTTTGTATGCCAATAATAGC
This sequence comes from Carlito syrichta, assembly GCF_000164805.1. NCBI lineage: Eukaryota > Metazoa > Chordata > Mammalia > Primates > Tarsiidae > Carlito > Carlito syrichta. The sequence goes on along the minus strand of NW_007210703.1, from coordinate 3,477 downwards.
ATCTTATACCTGGAGAATCCTAAAGACAACCCCAAAAGACACCTGGACTTGATAAATGGATTTGGTGAAGTTTCAGGATACAAAATCAACACAAACCAATCAGTAGCACTGCTTTACACCAATAGCTACCATGCTGAGAAACAAATCGAAACCTCAGTTCCATTTACAATACCAGTAAAAAAGCTTAATACTCTAGGAATATATATATTCAAGAAGGGTGATTGATCTCTACAAGAACTACAAAACTTCGAAGAAAAGAAGTTTTCGAGGACAAAACCAAATGGAGCAACACCCCACGCTCATGGATTGGAAGAATCAACACTGCTAAAACGACGATTTTCCAGAGTGAAATACAAAGGAAGAAAACACAGATTTCACAACGTCTGCTTCTCACAGACCTATAAGATCCTTGTAAAACAGTGCTGTTCTCGTGCATCCATTATTTGCTACTACAATAATATTAAGTAAAACAAATCCAGAAAACCTTTGTGGCATCTAAAAATAAACATTTATTGCTCAAGTGTCTGGGTACTTAGCTTTGCTGATATTGGCTGGACTTACTCTGGTATGGCCATTTTCTAGTCAAACCTGGCCTTGAGTACACTGGTCAGGCTGACTTGACTTTGTTCCACAACTGACTCAGGCTTCAGTCATACAGCTAGTGGTGAAGAAGGCAAGCAAGGAAACAGGGTGTCTGACTCCTGGACCAGACTCTTAACCTTTACAATATCCTCTCCCAAATATATCATCAATGCTAGCTACACATCACCCACACTGTTTTGAAATTTCTGCCTAAACTGGAAATTTTTTGTGGTGTGAAGAGATGGCCTCTGGGACTGACACTGGTTTGGCAATAAGGTGTTCAGAAAGAGATCTTCAGAGCCTAAAGTCAAGCCCCAAAGCAACAAGTAGGAGACTGTTCCAGCAATAAAGGAAGGGACTGATATGGGTTTTCTATTCTCCTCATAACTTCACTAGAACTGAAATTGCATGCCCCGGTATCCTCTGATCATAAATTTCCTTTACCATATTTCAGATGAAAAGGAATTAGTTTGTCCACAAGTTATTTATAGAGTTTTTATATAGTATAGTGTTTCTCTGCACTATATATTTAGATAGATAGGTAGATAGATAGATAGATGTATATATTTGAGAAGGGGAGGAGAGAGAGAGACCAAGCAAAATTTTCAAATAAAAATCTTTATGTGGTTTTGCTCTTTTTCGTGTTCTCTTCCCTAGATACTGACATATGGTCTCTCTTTTGAAAGGTGACAGTTACTTTGACAACATTTACTTGATTCTAATGGTCATAATCTACCTGTCACATTTTTTCATGAGAAAGTAAAATAACTAGCTGTTAATGCTAAATATCCCATTCCCTGGGGGAGAGAATTGTCCCAAATTCTTCCAAATTTATAACTCCTCCATACATCTCAGTGCACCACTGAAAAGATTTTAAAAAAAAGATAGTTATTAAACTGCCCTATAAATGCTAAGATTCTTTACCACTATGAGTTATTTTCTGGAGCTCCTATTATGTCATGACTAGGTTGGATGTTAATTCCAAATCTCAATTTTCCCAATCTTTCTTTCTTCCCAGGCACCTGCCACCTACAACACATGGAATATCTTGACATGGTTGTGAATGAAGCTCTCAGATTGCACCCAGTTGCAGTCAGAGTTGAGAGGGTCTGTTAGAAAGATATTGAAATCAATTGTGTGTTCATTCCCAAAGGGATAGTGGTGATGTTACTAATCTATGATCTTCATCGAAACCCAAGTACTGGAAAGAGCCTGAGGAGTTTTGTCTTGAAAGGTGCAAGACCCTGGAAAGGTAGCTCTTCCTAAACCAGGGTGGTCCAAGCATTTTCTGACATAAGTTAATGTTCAAAAGAGTCATTGATTGTACCATCATTTGCATGTAAGTCTTTTTTCTAGGGTTTTTTTGTATTACAAAAATGATATCTTGTCAAAGCTTGCAAACTGTAGACTAGAAAAAAGAAGCTATAACCATCTGTAGTTCCCGCTCCTTAAGAGAATCTTCATTAATAATGTGATGTATGTTCTTATGGACATTTTTTGTGCATATATAGCTTTTTATGATTTATTTTTATTAACATGTCATAATTGTATATATTTATGAGATATACCTGAAGCATATAGTGTTTCTTTGTTGTAAGGACATCAAAATTCTCTCTTCTAGCTATTTGAAGTATGTAAAGTATCATTTTTTAGCAATAGTCACCCAGTTGTGTAATAGAGTACTAGAACTTGTACCTTGCTTCTAACTATAAATCTGTTGACCAACCTTTTCCCATCTCCCCTACTCCCATTCTCTTTAGTATCTGATAATTATCATTTTACTCACCAGAATTTATTCCTTCAACCTAGCTGTAATTTTTTATCTCTTGACCAATCTGTGGCTATCCTCACCTTTACCCAGCCCTTCCGAGCTTGTAGTAATCACTCTTCTTCTATTTCTAGAATATCGACTGTTTTAGCTTTCACATATGTGTGAGGATGTGCAATATTTGCCTTTCTGTACCTGGCTCATTTTACTTAACATGATGTCTTCCAAACTCACCTATGTTGCTGCAAATAAAAAATTTTGTTCTTTTTATGACTAAGTAGTATTCTATTTTTACTACTCTATTCTACATTTTCTTTATCCATTCATATATTGATGGGCTCTTTGATGTCATGTTTTGATTGTTGTGAAGAGTGCTGCAGTAAATGGGAGTGCAGATGTCTCTTTGACATACTGATTTCCTTTCCTTTGGATATATACCCAGCAGTGGAATTGCTAGATCATATAGAAGTTCTATTTTTTAGTTTTTTGAGGACCAGTCAGACTCTTTTTATAATGGCTACACTAATTTACATTTCTACCAAGAGTATACAAGAGTTTCTCTTTTTCTGCATCCTCTCCAGCATTTGTTTTATTTATTTGGTTTTTTTGTCCTTCTGATAATGACTATTTTAACTGGGGTGAAATGGTATCTCATTTTGGCTTAATTGGGATTTTTCTGATGATTAACGATGTAGAGTATTTTTTCATATACTTGTCAGCCATTTGTATGTCTTCTTCTGAGAGATGTCTAGTCAGATCATTTGCCCATTTTAAAATCAGGTTATTTGATTTGTTAAACTTGAGTTATTTGAGTTTCTTATACATTCTTGAATATTAATTCCTTGTTCAATAGATAGTTTGCAAATATTTTCTCCTATTCTGTTACCTCTCTCTCTCTTCATTGTGCTGATAGTTTTCTTTGCTATGTAGAAGATTTTTAGGTTGCAATAATTCCATTTGTCTACTTTTTCTTTTGTTTTCTGTGTTTGAATTATTCTCTATAAATCCTTGCCCTCACCGATGTCCTAAACCCAAAGTATTTCCCCTATGTTTTCTTCCTGTAGTTTCAGAGGTGCAGGCCTCACCGTTTTTTATATTTTCTTTTACTTTATTATAGAGATGTGGGT
>NW_007210702.1:0-6410 GCF_000164805.1 Carlito syrichta | reverse complement strand
CTTTAATGTAAACCACACATCTGGGTTCTGTACTGTTTTCAAGAAGAAGAAGAACAAAATTTTATTTTAAAGAAAATTAATGGAGGAAAATTTCCATGGCTTTCCAGGGATCTAAACATTCAGATACAAGAAGCCCAAAGAAACTTCAGAAGATTTATTACAGAAAGGTCATCTCAAAGGCATATAATCATCCAGTTATGCAAAGTTAACGTGAAGGAAAGAATTTTAATGGCAGTGACAAAAGCATCAAAAAACTAACAAAGGTAAACCTATCAGACTAACAGCTGACTTCTCAGAAGACACTCTACAATCCAGAAGGAATTGGACCCCTATCTTTAACCTCCTCAAAGAGTAACAGTCAGTCCAAAATTTTGTATCCTGGAAAACTAAGTTTCATAAATGAAGGAGAAAATTTTGTATCCCAGACAACTAAGTTTTATAAATGAAGGAGAAATGAAATCTTTCACAGACAAGAAATGCTGAGGGAATTTGTCATCACTAGGCCAGCACTACAAGAAAGACTCAAGGAATTTCTAAATACTGACAAAAAAGGTTGAAACACACCAGTAGAGAAAATGCTAAAAATCATTAAGCTTATAAAGGCCTACAGAATACCAGAACAATACACAAAATAAATAAATAAGTAAACCCACTAGATAACATCCAGTATGATGAATGGAATAGTACTTTATGTATTACTATTAACTGTGAAAGAAAATGTTCTCCATGCTCCTACTAAAAAGATACAGACTGGCAGAATGAATGAAAACAAAATATCTGCTGCTTTCAAGAGAACCACTAAACTCACAAAGATTCCCATAGACTCAAGGTAAAGGGGTAGGGAAAAATTTTGCACACAAACGGAAACCAAAAATGAACAAGAGTAGCCATTCTCATATCAGATAAACAATTTAAATTAGCAACAGTCAAAAAAGACAAAAATGGTTATTATATGATGATAAAGAGATAAATCCAACAAGAAGACATAATTTTAAATACTTACATGCCTAACACCAGAACCCCAAGCTTTATAAAACAAAGTCCCCTAGACCTACAAAAAGAGACAACAATACAATAATATTGGGAGACTTCATTCCACTGACAGGAAAAGACAGATCATCAAGGCAGAACATCAACAAAGAAATGTTGGAGTTAAGCTAAATTCTAGAGCAAATGAAACAATCAGACATGTACAGAATATTCCATGCCAAACCTAAAGAATATACATTTTTCTCATCAACATATGGAACAATTTCCAGGATAGACCATATGGTAGGCCACAAATCAAATCTCAATAAATTCACAAAACAGCAGAATTATATTAAGCACCTTCTTAGACCACAGAGGAATAAAACTAGAAATTAATTCCAAGAAGAACTCCCAAAACTGAACAAACAAAAACATGGATCTTAGACAATTTGCTTCTGAATGAACTTTGGGTCAACAATGAAATCAAGCAGAAAATTTTTAAAAATTCCTTGAAATTAATGACAACAATAAAACAAGTTATCAAAACCTCTGAGACACACCCTGAGATGAAAAAAAAATTTATAGCACTTAAGGCCGACACTAATAAGATTGAATGATCACATATTGACAAACTAATATCACACCTCAAGGAACTAGAAAAACACAAGTTAGTAGTAGAAAAGAAATAATGAAGATCAGAGTGGGACTAAATGAAATTGAAATTTTTAAATACAAAGGATTCATGAAGCAAAAAGTTGGTTCTTGGAAAAGATAACCAGAGTTGACAGACTGCTAGCTAGATTAATTTAAAAATGAATAGAGGAGACAAGTTATCTCAATAGCAAATGGAAATAAAAACATTACTGACATGACAGAAATTCAGAAGATCATCAGACTATTATAAACATCTCTATGCAAAAAAACTAGACAATCCAAAAAAAAAATGTACAAATGCTTGCAAACGTGCAACTTCCCAATCTTGAATCAAGAAGAAATAAATACCCTCAACGAATGAATAACAAGTAGTGAAATTCAAACCGTAATCAGAAGTCTCCCAACAACAACAAAAAGTCCAGGATCTTATGGACTTACAGCTGAATTCTATCAGTCCTTCAAAGAAGAGCTGGTACCAATTTTACTGAAGTTATTCCACAAACTGAAGAAGAGGGAACCCTTCCTAACTCAGTCTAGAAGGCCAGTATCACTCTGATACCAAAACCAGGGGAAGACACAATACAAAAAGAAAATTACAGACCAATATTCCTTATGAACACAGATGCCAGTATCCTCAACAAAGTATTAGCAAACTGAATTCAACAGTACGTTTTAAAAAAAATACACCACAACCAAGTGGGTTTTATCCCAGGTATGCAAGTGTGGTTCAAAATGCACACTCTCATAAATGTGATCTACTACATACGTAGAATTAAAAACAAAAAACCATATGATAATTTCAACAGATGCAGAAGAAGCATTTGATAAAATCCAGTATCCCTTCATGATAAAAACCCTCAGCAAAACAGGCATAGAGGGATCATTCCTCAAAATAATAAAAGCCATATATGACAAACTCACAGCCAGTGCCAGTCTAAATGAAGAAAAGTTGAATGCCTCCCCCCCCTAGAAATAGACAAGGCAAGGGTGCCCACTTTCCCCACTACTATTCAATACAATACTGAACGTCTTATCCAGAACAACCAGGAAAGAAAAAGAAATAAAGGGCATCCAAGTCTTAACAGAAAAAAATCAAGCTATCTTTGTATGCCAATAATAGCATCTTATACCTGGAGAATCCTAAAGACAACCCCAAAAGACACCTGGACTTGATAAATGGATTTGGTGAAGTTTCAGGATACAAAATCAACACAAACCAATCAGTAGCACTGCTTTACACCAATAGCTACCATGCTGAGAAACAAATCGAAACCTCAGTTCCATTTACAATACCAGTAAAAAAGCTTAAATACCTAGGAATATATTTAATCAAAAAGGTGATTGATCTCTACAAGAACTACAAAACTTCGATGAAGAAGTTTTCGAGGACAAAACCAAATGGAGCAACACCCCACGCTCATGGATTGGAAGAATCAACACTGCTAAAACGACGATTTTCCAGAGTGAAATACAAAGGAAGAAAACACAGATTTCACAACGTCTGCTTCTCACAGACCTATAAGATCCTTGTAAAACAGTGCTGTTCTCGTGCATCCATTATTTGCTACTACAATAATATTAAGTAAAACAAATCCAGAAAACCTTTGTGGCATCTAAAAATAAACATTTATTGCTCAAGTGTCTGGGTACTTAGCTTTGCTGATATTGGCTGGACTTACTCTGGTATGGCCATTTTCTAGTCAAACCTGGCCTTGAGTACACTGGTCAGGCTGACTTGACTTTGTTCCACAACTGACTCAGGCTTCAGTCATACAGCTAGTGGTGAAGAAGGCAAGCAAGGAAACAGGGTGTCTGACTCCTGGACCAGACTCTTAACCTTTACAATATCCTCTCCCAAATATATCATCAATGCTAGCTACACATCACCCACACTGTTTTGAAATTTCTGCCTAAACTGGAAATTTTTTGTGGTGTGAAGAGATGGCCTCTGGGACTGACACTGGTTTGGCAATAAGGTGTTCAGAAAGAGATCTTCAGAGCCTAAAGTCAAGCCCCAAAGCAACAAGTAGAGACTGTTCCAGCAATAAAGGAAAGGACTGATATGGGTTTTCTATTCTCCTCATAACTTCACTAGAACTGAAATTGCATGCCCCGGGTATCCTCTGATCATAAATTTCCTTTACCATATTTCAGATGAAAAGGAATTAGTTTGTCCACAAGTTATTTATAGAGTTTTTATATAGTATAGTGTTTCTCTGCACTATATATTTAGATAGATAGGTAGATAGATAGATAGATGTATATATTTGAGAAGGGGAGGAGAGAGAGAGACCAAGCAAAATTTTCAAATAAAAATCTTTATGTGGTTTTGCTCTTTTTCGTGTTCTCTTCCCTAGATACTGACATATGGTCTCTCTTTTGAAAGGTGACAGTTACTTTGACAACATTTACTTGATTCTAATGGTCATAATCTACCTGTCACATTTTTTCATGAGAAAGTAAAATAACTAGCTGTTAATGCTAAATATCCCATTCCCTGGGGGAGAGAATTGTCCCAAATTCTTCCAAATTTATAACTCCTCCATACATCTCAGTGCACCACTGAAAAGATTTTAAAAAAAAGATAGTTATTAAACTGCCCTATAAATGCTAAGATTCTTTACCACTATGAGTTATTTTCTGGAGCTCCTATTATGTCATGACTAGGTTGGATGTTAATTCCAAATCTCAATTTTCCCAATCTTTCTTTCTTCCCAGGCACCTGCCACCTACAACACATGGAATATCTTGACATGGTTGTGAATGAAGCTCTCAGATTGCACCCAGTTGCAGTCAGAGTTGAGAGGGTCTGTTAGAAAGATATTGAAATCAATTGTGTGTTCATTCCCAAAGGGATAGTGGTGATGTTACTAATCTATGATCTTCATCGAAACCCAAGTACTGGAAAGAGCCTGAGGAGTTTTGTCTTGAAAGGTGCAAGACCCTGGAAAGGTAGCTCTTCCTAAACCAGGGTGGTCCAAGCATTTTCTGACATAAGTTAATGTTCAAAAGAGTCATTGATTGTACCATCATTTGCATGTAAGTCTTTTTTCTAGGGTTTTTTTGTATTACAAAAATGATATCTTGTCAAAGCTTGCAAACTGTAGACTAGAAAAAAGAAGCTATAACCATCTGTAGTTCCCGCTCCTTAAGAGAATCTTCATTAATAATGTGATGTATGTTCTTATGGACATTTTTTGTGCATATATAGCTTTTTATGATTTATTTTTATTAACATGTCATAATTGTATATATTTATGAGATATACCTGAAGCATATAGTGTTTCTTTGTTGTAAGGACATCAAAATTCTCTCTTCTAGCTATTTGAAGTATGTAAAGTATCATTTTTTAGCAATAGTCACCCAGTTGTGTAATAGAGTACTAGAACTTGTACCTTGCTTCTAACTATAAATCTGTTGACCAACCTTTTCCCATCTCCCCTACTCCCATTCTCTTTAGTATCTGATAATTATCATTTTACTCACCAGAATTTATTCCTTCAACCTAGCTGTAATTTTTTATCTCTTGACCAATCTGTGGCTATCCTCACCTTTACCCAGCCCTTCCGAGCTTGTAGTAATCACTCTTCTTCTATTTCTAGAATATCGACTGTTTTAGCTTTCACATATGTGTGAGGATGTGCAATATTTGCCTTTCTGTACCTGGCTCATTTTACTTAACATGATGTCTTCCAAACTCACCTATGTTGCTGCAAATAAAAAATTTTGTTCTTTTTATGACTAAGTAGTATTCTATTTTTACTACTCTATTCTACATTTTCTTTATCCATTCATATATTGATGGGCTCTTTGATGTCATGTTTTGATTGTTGTGAAGAGTGCTGCAGTAAATGGGAGTGCAGATGTCTCTTTGACATACTGATTTCCTTTCCTTTGGATATATACCCAGCAGTGGAATTGCTAGATCATATAGAAGTTCTATTTTTTAGTTTTTTGAGGACCAGTCAGACTCTTTTTATAATGGCTACACTAATTTACATTTCTACCAAGAGTATACAAGAGTTTCTCTTTTTCTGCATCCTCTCCAGCATTCGTTTATTTATTTGGTTTTTTGTCGTTCTGATAATGACTATTTAACTGGGGTGAAATGGTATCTCATTTTGGCTTAATTGGGATTTTTCTGATGATTAACGATGTAGAGTATTTTTTCATATACTTGTCAGCCATTTGTATGTCTTCTTCTGAGAGATGTCTAGTCAGATCATTTGCCCATTTTAAAATCAGGTTATTTGATTTGTTAAACTTGAGTTATTTGAGTTTCTTATACATTCTTGAATATTAATTCCTTGTTCAATAGATAGTTTGCAAATATTTTCTCCTATTCTGTTACCTCTCTCTCTCTTCATTGTGCTGATAGTTTTCTTTGCTATGTAGAAGATTTTTAGGTTGCAATAATTCCATTTGTCTACTTTTTCTTTTGTTTTCTGTGTTTGAATTATTCTCTATAAATCCTTGCCCTCACCGATGTCCTAAACCCAAAGTATTTCCCCTATGTTTTCTTCCTGTAGTTTCAGAGGTGCAGGCCTCACCGTTTTTTATATTTTCTTTTACTTTATTATAGAGATGTGGGTTACAAGTCAGGATTAGCTACATAACTAGGCTGCATACAGTTGAACTTTGGGTCTCCACCTAGTCCTCACATCCCTGGTTTATGACCAGGTACACTTTGTGTTATTACATGCCCTGGCAACGTACAGTGACTGCCAATCCCTTCCTTTTACTAATGTATATTAATGTTCAGGTCCCACTTATGAGTGAGAACATGT
>NW_007210701.1:0-745 GCF_000164805.1 Carlito syrichta | reverse complement strand
AGTCAGATCATTTGCCCATTTTAAAATCAGGTTATTTGATTTGTTAAACTTGAGTTATTTGAGTTTCTTATACATTCTTGAATATTAATTCCTTGTTCAATAGATAGTTTGCAAATATTTTCTCCTATTCTGTTACCTCTCTCTCTCTTCATTGTGCTGATAGTTTTCTTTGCTATGTAAGAAGATTTTTAGGTTGCAATAATTCCATTTGTCTACTTTTTCTTTTGTTTTCTGTGTTTGAATTATTCTCTATAAATCCTTGCCCTCACCGATGTCCTAAACCCAAAGTATTTCCCCTATGTTTTCTTCCTGTAGTTTCAGAGGTGCAGGCCTCACCGTTTTTTATATTTTCTTTTACTTTATTATAGAGATGTGGGTTACAAGTCAGGATTAGCTACATAACTAGGCTGCATACAGTTGAACTTTGGGTCTCCACCTAGTCCTCACATCCCTGGTTTATGACCAGGTACACTTTGTGTTATTACATGCCCTGGCAACGTACAGTGACTGCCAATCCCTTCCTTTTACTAATGTATATTAATGTTCAGGTCCCACTTATGAGTGAGAACATGTGGTATTTAGTTCTTCATTTCTATGACAGATCACAAAGTGTGATAGTCTCCAACTCCATCCTATTTGCTGTGAAATCCTTGATTTCGTTCTTCTTTATGGCTATGTAGCACTCAGTTATATACATGCACCACATTTTTTTTATTCAGTCCACTTTTGATGGAAGTAGAGTTGG
>NW_007210700.1:0-11253 GCF_000164805.1 Carlito syrichta | reverse complement strand
CTTTAATGTAAACCACACATCTGGGTTCTGTACTGTTTTCAAGAAGAAGAAGAACAAAATTTTATTTTAAAGAAAATTAATGGAGGAAAATTTCCATGGCTTTCCAGGGATCTAAACATTCAGATACAAGAAGCCCAAAGAAACTTCAGAAGATTTATTACAGAAAGGTCATCTCAAAGGCATATAATCATCCAGTTATGCAAAGTTAACGTGAAGGAAAGAATTTTAATGGCAGTGACAAAAGCATCAAAAAACTAACAAAGGTAAACCTATCAGACTAACAGCTGACTTCTCAGAAGACACTCTACAATCCAGAAGGAATTGGACCCCTATCTTTAACCTCCTCAAAGAGTAACAGTCAGTCCAAAATTTTGTATCCTGGAAAACTAAGTTTCATAAATGAAGGAGAAAATTTTGTATCCCAGACAACTAAGTTTTATAAATGAAGGAGAAATGAAATCTTTCACAGACAAGAAATGCTGAGGGAATTTGTCATCACTAGGCCAGCACTACAAGAAAGACTCAAGGAATTTCTAAATACTGACAAAAAAGGTTGAAACACACCAGTAGAGAAAATGCTAAAAATCATTAAGCTTATAAAGGCCTACAGAATACCAGAACAATACACAAAATAAATAAATAAGTAAACCCACTAGATAACATCCAGTATGATGAATGGAATAGTACTTTATGTATTACTATTAACTGTGAAAGAAAATGTTCTCCATGCTCCTACTAAAAAGATACAGACTGGCAGAATGAATGAAAACAAAATATCTGCTGCTTTCAAGAGAACCACTAAACTCACAAAGATTCCCATAGACTCAAGGTAAAGGGGTAGGGAAAAATTTTGCACACAAACGGAAACCAAAAATGAACAAGAGTAGCCATTCTCATATCAGATAAACAATTTAAATTAGCAACAGTCAAAAAAGACAAAAATGGTTATTATATGATGATAAAGAGATAAATCCAACAAGAAGACATAATTTTAAATACTTACATGCCTAACACCAGAACCCCAAGCTTTATAAAACAAAGTCCCCTAGACCTACAAAAAGAGACAACAATACAATAATATTGGGAGACTTCATTCCACTGACAGGAAAAGACAGATCATCAAGGCAGAACATCAACAAAGAAATGTTGGAGTTAAGCTAAATTCTAGAGCAAATGAAACAATCAGACATGTACAGAATATTCCATGCCAAACCTAAAGAATATACATTTTTCTCATCAACATATGGAACAATTTCCAGGATAGACCATATGGTAGGCCACAAATCAAATCTCAATAAATTCACAAAACAGCAGAATTATATTAAGCACCTTCTTAGACCACAGAGGAATAAAACTAGAAATTAATTCCAAGAAGAACTCCCAAAACTGAACAAACAAAAACATGGATCTTAGACAATTTGCTTCTGAATGAACTTTGGGTCAACAATGAAATCAAGCAGAAAATTTTTAAAAATTCCTTGAAATTAATGACAACAATAAAACAAGTTATCAAAACCTCTGAGACACACCCTGAGATGAAAAAAAAATTTATAGCACTTAAGGCCGACACTAATAAGATTGAATGATCACATATTGACAAACTAATATCACACCTCAAGGAACTAGAAAAACACAAGTTAGTAGTAGAAAAGAAATAATGAAGATCAGAGTGGGACTAAATGAAATTGAAATTTTTAAATACAAAGGATTCATGAAGCAAAAAGTTGGTTCTTGGAAAAGATAACCAGAGTTGACAGACTGCTAGCTAGATTAATTTAAAAATGAATAGAGGAGACAAGTTATCTCAATAGCAAATGGAAATAAAAACATTACTGACATGACAGAAATTCAGAAGATCATCAGACTATTATAAACATCTCTATGCAAAAAAACTAGACAATCCAAAAAAAAAATGTACAAATGCTTGCAAACGTGCAACTTCCCAATCTTGAATCAAGAAGAAATAAATACCCTCAACGAATGAATAACAAGTAGTGAAATTCAAACCGTAATCAGAAGTCTCCCAACAACAACAAAAAGTCCAGGATCTTATGGACTTACAGCTGAATTCTATCAGTCCTTCAAAGAAGAGCTGGTACCAATTTTACTGAAGTTATTCCACAAACTGAAGAAGAGGGAACCCTTCCTAACTCAGTCTAGAAGGCCAGTATCACTCTGATACCAAAACCAGGGGAAGACACAATACAAAAAGAAAATTACAGACCAATATTCCTTATGAACACAGATGCCAGTATCCTCAACAAAGTATTAGCAAACTGAATTCAACAGTACGTTTTAAAAAAAATACACCACAACCAAGTGGGTTTTATCCCAGGTATGCAAGTGTGGTTCAAAATGCACACTCTCATAAATGTGATCTACTACATACGTAGAATTAAAAACAAAAAACCATATGATAATTTCAACAGATGCAGAAGAAGCATTTGATAAAATCCAGTATCCCTTCATGATAAAAACCCTCAGCAAAACAGGCATAGAGGGATCATTCCTCAAAATAATAAAAGCCATATATGACAAACTCACAGCCAGTGCCAGTCTAAATGAAGAAAAGTTGAATGCCTCCCCCCCCTAGAAATAGACAAGGCAAGGGTGCCCACTTTCCCCACTACTATTCAATACAATACTGAACGTCTTATCCAGAACAACCAGGAAAGAAAAAGAAATAAAGGGCATCCAAGTCTTAACAGAAAAAAATCAAGCTATCTTTGTATGCCAATAATAGCATCTTATACCTGGAGAATCCTAAAGACAACCCCAAAAGACACCTGGACTTGATAAATGGATTTGGTGAAGTTTCAGGATACAAAATCAACACAAACCAATCAGTAGCACTGCTTTACACCAATAGCTACCATGCTGAGAAACAAATCGAAACCTCAGTTCCATTTACAATACCAGTAAAAAAGCTTAAATACCTAGGAATATATTTAATCAAAAAGGTGATTGATCTCTACAAGAACTACAAAACTTCGATGAAAGAAGTTTTCGAGGACAAAACCAAATGGAGCAACACCCCACGCTCATGGATTGGAAGAATCAACACTGCTAAAACGACGATTTTCCAGAGTGAAATACAAAGGAAGAAAACACAGATTTCACAACGTCTGCTTCTCACAGACCTATAAGATCCTTGTAAAACAGTGCTGTTCTCGTGCATCCATTATTTGCTACTACAATAATATTAAGTAAAACAAATCCAGAAAACCTTTGTGGCATCTAAAAATAAACATTTATTGCTCAAGTGTCTGGGTACTTAGCTTTGCTGATATTGGCTGGACTTACTCTGGTATGGCCATTTTCTAGTCAAACCTGGCCTTGAGTACACTGGTCAGGCTGACTTGACTTTGTTCCACAACTGACTCAGGCTTCAGTCATACAGCTAGTGGTGAAAAAAGGCAAGCAAGGAAACAGTGTGTCTGACTCCTGGACCACACTCTTAACCTTTACAATATCCTCTCCCAAATATATCATCAATGCTAGCTACACATCACCCACACTGTTTTGAAATTTCTGCCTAAACTGGAAATTTTTTGTGGTGTGAAGAGATGGCCTCTGGGACTGACACTGGTTTGGCAATAAGGTGTTCAGAAAGAGATCTTCAGAGCCTAAAGTCAAGCCCCAAAGCAACAAGTAGGAGACTGTTCCAGCAATAAAGGAAGGGACTGATATGGGTTTTCTATTCTCCTCATAACTTCACTAGAACTGAAATTGCATGCCCCGGTATCCTCTGATCATAAATTTCCTTTACCATATTTCAGATGAAAAGGAATTCGTTTGTCCACAAGTTATTTATAGAGTTTTTATATAGTATAGTGTTTCTCTGCACTATATATTTAGATAGATAGGTAGATAGATAGATAGATGTATATATTTGAGAAGGGGAGGAGAGAGAGAGACCAAGCAAAATTTTCAAATAAAAATCTTTATGTGGTTTTGCTCTTTTTCGTGTTCTCTTCCCTAGATACTGACATATGGTCTCTCTTTTGAAAGGTGACAGTTACTTTGATTTATTTACTTGATTCTAATGGTCATAATCTACCTGTCACATTTTTTCGTGAGAAAGTACAATAACTAGCTGTTAATGCTAACTATCCCCTTCCCTGGGGGAGAGAATTGTCCCAAATTCTTCCAAATTTATAACTCCTCCATACATCTCAGTGCACCACTGAAAAGATTTTAAAAAAAAGATAGTTATTAAACTGCCCTATAAATGCTAAGATTCTTTACCACTATGAGTTATTTTCTGGAGCTCCTATTATGTCATGACTAGGTTGGATGTTAATTCCAAATCTCAATTTTCCCAATCTTTCTTTCTTCCCAGGCACCTGCCACCTACAACACATGGAATATCTTGACATGGTTGTGAATGAAGCTCTCAGATTGCACCCAGTTGCAGTCAGAGTTGAGAGGGTCTGTTAGAAAGATATTGAAATCAATTGTGTGTTCATTCCCAAAGGGATAGTGGTGATGTTACTAATCTATGATCTTCATCGAAACCCAAGTACTGGAAAGAGCCTGAGGAGTTTTGTCTTGAAAGGTGCAAGACCCTGGAAAGGTAGCTCTTCCTAAACCAGGGTGGTCCAAGCATTTTCTGACATAAGTTAATGTTCAAAAGAGTCATTGATTGTACCATCATTTGCATGTAAGTCTTTTTTCTAGGGTTTTTTTGTATTACAAAAATGATATCTTGTCAAAGCTTGCAAACTGTAGACTAGAAAAAAGAAGCTATAACCATCTGTAGTTCCCGCTCCTTAAGAGAATCTTCATTAATAATGTGATGTATGTTCTTATGGACATTTTTTGTGCATATATAGCTTTTTATGATTTATTTTTATTAACATGTCATAATTGTATATATTTATGAGATATACCTGAAGCATATAGTGTTTCTTTGTTGTAAGGACATCAAAATTCTCTCTTCTAGCTATTTGAAGTATGTAAAGTATCATTTTTTAGCAATAGTCACCCAGTTGTGTAATAGAGTACTAGAACTTGTACCTTGCTTCTAACTATAAATCTGTTGACCAACCTTTTCCCATCTCCCCTACTCCCATTCTCTTTAGTATCTGATAATTATCATTTTACTCACCAGAATTTATTCCTTCAACCTAGCTGTAATTTTTTATCTCTTGACCAATCTGTGGCTATCCTCACCTTTACCCAGCCCTTCCGAGCTTGTAGTAATCACTCTTCTTCTATTTCTAGAATATCGACTGTTTTAGCTTTCACATATGTGTGAGGATGTGCAATATTTGCCTTTCTGTACCTGGCTCATTTTACTTAACATGATGTCTTCCAAACTCACCTATGTTGCTGCAAATAAAAAATTTTGTTCTTTTTATGACTAAGTAGTATTCTATTTTTACTACTCTATTCTACATTTTCTTTATCCATTCATATATTGATGGGCTCTTTGATGTCATGTTTTGATTGTTGTGAAGAGTGCTGCAGTAAATGGGAGTGCAGATGTCTCTTTGACATACTGATTTCCTTTCCTTTGGATATATACCCAGCAGTGGAATTGCTAGATCATATAGAAGTTCTATTTTTTAGTTTTTTGAGGACCAGTCAGACTCTTTTTATAATGGCTACACTAATTTACATTTCTACCAAGAGTATACAAGAGTTTCTCTTTTTCTGCATCCTCTCCAGCATTTGTTTTATTTATTTGGTTTTTTTGTCCTTCTGATAATGACTATTTTAACTGGGGTGAAATGGTATCTCATTTTGGCTTAATTGGGATTTTTCTGATGATTAACGATGTAGAGTATTTTTTCATATACTTGTCAGCCATTTGTATGTCTTCTTCTGAGAGATGTCTAGTCAGATCATTTGCCCATTTTAAAATCAGGTTATTTGATTTGTTAAACTTGAGTTATTTGAGTTTCTTATACATTCTTGAATATTAATTCCTTGTTCAATAGATAGTTTGCAAATATTTTCTCCTATTCTGTTACCTCTCTCTCTCTTCATTGTGCTGATAGTTTTCTTTGCTATGTAGAAGATTTTTAGGTTGCAATAATTCCATTTGTCTACTTTTTCTTTTGTTTTCTGTGTTTGAATTATTCTCTATAAATCCTTGCCCTCACCGATGTCCTAAACCCAAAGTATTTCCCCTATGTTTTCTTCCTGTAGTTTCAGAGGTGCAGGCCTCACCGTTTTTTATATTTTCTTTTACTTTATTATAGAGATGTGGGTTACAAGTCAGGATTAGCTACATAACTAGGCTGCATACAGTTGAACTTTGGGTCTCCACCTAGTCCTCACATCCCTGGTTTATGACCTGGTACACTTTGTGTTATTACATGCCCTGGCAACGTACAGTGACTGCCAATCCCTTCCTTTTACTAATGTATATTAATGTTCAGGTCCCACTTATGAGTGAGAACATGTGGTATTTAGTTCTTCATTTCTATGACAGATCACAAAGTGTGATAGTCTCCAACTCCATCCTATTTGCTGTGAAATCCTTGATTTCGTTCTTCTTTATGGCTATGTAGCACTCAGTTATATACATGCACCACATTTTTTTTATTCAGTCCACTTTTGATGGAAGTAGAGTTGGTTCCCGCTGGACTCAGGCGATCCTTCCACCTCAGGCTTCCAAGTAGCTGGAACTACAGGCACACGCTAACATGCCCAGGTAATTTTTTAATTACTATTTATTGTAGCCACAAGATCTCAGCAAGTAACCTGTGCTGTTCTTGAACCCAGGGGCTCAGGCAATCCATTTGCCTCAGTCTCCCAAAGTGCTGGGATTACAGACTGAGCCGCTGAGCCTGGGTGGGACCATCAATCTTATTTATCCTTGCAAAGAATAAGTTTTTGGTCTTGCTGATTCTATGATATTTCATCTTTTATGTCCTGTAACTCTGATTTTATCTTGGCGATATGGATTCTTCCACCGAGATAAGGAGCCAAGTGATCTTGCCTTTCCAGCTCCTTTAGGTGTTATGTTAGACTGTCTACTTGTGATCTTTCTGTTTTCTTGATTTGTGCAAGCATTGCTCTCAATTTTCTTCTTAACACTGATTTCATGGCATTCCAGAGATTCTAATAAGACATGTCTTTGTTTTCATTTGTTTCCAGAAATATTTTGATTTCTGTCTTGATTTCCATATTGACCCAGAAGTTGTTCAACAGCATGTTGTTTAAAGTCCATGTCTTTGTGTGTTTAGGAGGGCTTTTGTTGGTGGCAATATTTATTTTTATTCCACTGTGATCTGAGAAGGTGCAGCGTATTATTTTGATCTTTTGAAATTTCCTCATGCTTGACTTATGCACAAGAATGTGACCAAACTTGGAGTTCTTTTTTTTTTTTAATTAATCAGTATTTTTTATTATAGTTTTGTGGGGTACATTTAAGGGTTAGGTGTACAATTATGTTTCATTCAGGCACCCTGTTGATAAGAGGTGTTTTTCCATCCCCCGACAGATATTTGCTACTGTTAATCCCATCCCCCTCCCCCCCATAGTTTCCCAGTACCGTCAGTCATTTTCTTATAGTATTACATTGGATGTTCAAGGTCCATTATATGAGTGAGAACATGCGATATTCGGATCTTTGTTTCTGTGAGAGGTCACTCAGTATTATAGACTCTAGTTCCATCCAGGTTGCTGCGCAAACTTGGAGTTCTAATGAGTAGATACGTACTCTGTAATTATTGTGTGAAATGTTCTGTAAATGTCTATTAAGTTCATTTGATTGAATATTGAGTTTCCAGATCTTGTTGCTTTTTGCCTTGATGATCTATCTAAAGCTGTTAGTGGTGCAATTAGGTCTCCCACTATAATTGCATGAGAGAACCAATGTCCTCTTTTAGTTTGCTTAGTAGTTGTCTTATAAGACTTGGTGCTCTTGTGTTGCATGCATATAGGGTTAGGGTGAATATTTCTTGCTTGTGGATTGAGCCTTTTATCATTACATAGTGTCCTTCCTTGTCTTTTTTAATTTTTGGTGTTTTGAAGTCTACTTTGTCAGATATTAGAATAGCTATGCCTGCTTTCTTCTGCTTTTCATTCATCTGACAGGTAATTTTCCAGCCTCCATTCTTGAGTCTGTGTGTGTCTTTTGTAGTGAGATGATTTCTTGGAGGCAGCAGATTGTTGGATCAATGTTTAAAATTCAGTTTGTCACTCTAGTTCTCTTCAGTGACATGTTTTTTGCAAGTAGATATTATTGATATATGTGAGTTCATCCTGGTCATAGTACTCATATTGGGTTGCTCTGTTTCCTCTTAACTTTTGCATTTAAATGTTTATGTATTTTCATTTTTGTGGGTGCTCTGTATGCTCTGCTATGCATGGTTTTTTGTTTTGTTTTGTTTTCTGTGTCAACATCTTCTTAATTGTCTTTTTAAGGACTGGTCTGGAGGAAATATATTCTCTTAGGGACTATCTGTGAAGAATTTTATTCTCTGTCATTGATGAGGCTTAGCTTGGTTAGGTATGAATTCTTGGTTGGAACTGCTTATCGTTAAGATCATTAAAAACTGGACTCCAATTCCTCTGGTTTGTAGTATTTATGGAGATAAGTCTGGAGCAATTCTGATGGGTCTTCCCTGGTAAGTAGTCTGGCATTTCTCTTTCCACCTTTAGGATTTTTTCTTTTGTGCTTACCTTTCAGAGACAAATTACTATGTGTCTTGGTGATGGTCTTCTCATGTAATATCTTACAGGTGTTCTCTGAATCTCTTGCACTCGGAAGACTCTTCATGTCTCTAGCAAGATGGGGGGAGTTCTCTTGAAAGACCTCATAGAGTATTTTTTCCATGGTGTTTTCATTTTCTCTTTTTACTTCAGGGATACCAATCAGGCATAGGTTTGGTTTTTCCAACAAGTCACACAGCTTTCAGAGGCTTTCGTTCTTCATTTTGAGTTTGTTTCCATTTTTACTTTAAAGATGTGGGGTTCAATTCAGGGTTAGGTATACAAAGGTTCATTATGCAAGTACCCTTGTTGATGAGTGTCCCCCTTCCTCCACTGGCAGTTTCCTTCAACTGCCAATACCGTCTCTTCTCCCCTGGCAGTTTCCCATTACTGCCAATCCCTTTCTCATAGTATTATGATAATTGTCCAAGGTTTGCTTATAATCTACAGATTTAACACAATATCTATAAAATTACCAGCAGCATTCATCTAATATCTAGAAAAAATAATACAGGAATTCATATGGAAACACAAATGACCAAGCATAGCCAGAACAATCCTCAGCAAAAACAAACAAACAAAGAAAAACAATAAACAAAGCAGGAGGTATCACACTACCAGACTTTAAACTTTAATATAAAGCTACCATATTCAGAACAACCTGGTATTGGTACAAGAACAGGCATATAGACCAGTGGAAGGGAATTGAGATTTCAGAAGCAAAACCTCAATTTCTCAACTTACTCATTTTTGACAAAACCTCCACCACCCACCACTGGGGAGAGGAGAACCTATTCAGTAAATGGTGCTGGGAAAACTGGCTGACCATATGTAGAAGATTCGGATAGGACCACTATCTATCCTCATATAAAAAATTAACTCTAAAAGGATCAGAGATCTAAATGTAAAACCTCAAACCATAAGAACTTTAGAAAAAGCAGTACACCCTTATGGAAGTTGGAACTGGCATCCAATTCCTGAGCAAAACCCGAAATGCACAGGCCATAGGAGATAAGATAGACAAGTGGGACCTCATTAAACTGACAAGCTTCTGGAAACCCAAAGAAACCATCAAAAGAGCAGGGAGACAGTCCACAGACTGGGAAAACGCATTTGCCAACTCCATGTCTGACAAAGGCTTAACATCAATGATCTACAAGGAACTCAAACATGCTGAAAAGAAAGAAACAAACAACCCCTTTACAAAGTGGGCAAAGGATATGAATAGACACTTCTTAAAAGAAGACATATGAGCAGCCAAGAGATACCTGCAAAAATGTTCAGCCTCACTAGTCATCTAGGAGATACATTTAAAACTACACTGAGATACCACCTAACTCCAGTCAGAATGGCCATCATTAGTAACTCAATAAATAACAGATGCTGGAGAAGATGTGGCAAAAAGGGAACACTTCTACACTGTTGGTGGGAGTGTAAACTAGTACAGCCTCTGTGGAAATCAGTGTGGTGATTCCTAAAATTTCTAAAAATTGGCCTCCCATATGACCCCTCAATCTCCCTACTGGGAATATGCCCTGAAGAACTCAAATTGATCTATAAAAAAGATACTTGCACACATATGTTTATTGCAGCATTGTTCACAACAGCAAGATCATGGAACCAAACATGCTGTCCATTAGAAGAGGACAGGACTTCAAAAATGTGGTACATATACGCAATGGAATATTATGCAGTTCTAAAAAAGAAAAAAATCATGAATTTTGCAGCCTCCTGGAGAAATTAGAGTTGATAATACTGAGTGACCTATCACAGAAACAAAGATTTGAGTATCACATGTTCTCACTCATAAGTGGACCTTGAAATACTACCATCACACTATAAGAAATGATTGACAGTGGCAGGAAACTATGGGGGGAAGGGAGGGGCAGGGAGGTGAGTTAATGGTAGTCAATATCTGTCTGGAGAAGGGAGGCACACTTAACAAGGGTATCTGTACAGTGAATAATTGTATACCTAACCCTTAACTGTACCACACAATTTTAAAATAAAAAATACATATAATTTAAAAAAAGGTTTGCTTATGAGTGAGAACATATGGTATTCTGTTCTTTGTTTCTGTGATAGATAACTGAGTAAGATCAACTCTAAATCCATCCAAGTGCCTGAAAGTCCATATGTTTGTCCTACCTTATGGCTGCATAATAGTCCATTGTGTGTATGTACCATTTTAAAAATCCAGTCCAACTTCGATGAGCAACATCATTGGTTCCATGCTTTTGCTGTTGTGAATAGAGCTGCAACAAACATATGTGTGCAGGTATCTTTTTTGTAGAATGATTTGAGTTCCTCCGGGAATATTCTCAATAGGGGAATTGCTGGGTCATATGGAAGGTCAATTTCTAGTTCTTTCAGAAATTGCCACATTGTCTTCCAAAGAGGTTGCACTAGTTTGCATTCCCACCAGATGTGTACAAGTGTTCCTTTTTCTATGTATCCTCACCAGCATCTGTTGTTGTTAGTTTTATTAATGATGGTCATTCTTACTGGGGTTAGGTGGTATCTCAATGTGGCTTTGATTTGTATTTCTCTGATGATTAGTGAGGCTGAGCACTTTTTTACGTG
>NW_007210699.1:0-770 GCF_000164805.1 Carlito syrichta | reverse complement strand
TCCCACTATAATTGCATGAGAGAACCAATGTCCTCTTTTAGTTTGCTTAGTAGTTGTCTTATAAGACTTGGTGCTCTTGTGTTGCATGCATATAGGGTTAGGGTGAATATTTCTTGCTTGTGGATTGAGCCTTTTATCATTACATAGTGTCCTTCCTTGTCTTTTTTAATTTTTGGTGTTTTGAAGTCTACTTTGTCAGATATTAGAATAGCTATGCCTGCTTTCTTCTGCTTTTCATTCATCTGACAGGTAATTTTCCAGCCTCCATTCTTGAGTCTGTGTGTGTCTTTTGTAGTGAGATGATTTCTTGGAGGCAGCAGATTGTTGGATCAATGTTTAAAATTCAGTTTGTCACTCTAGTTCTCTTCAGTGACATGTTTTTTGCAAGTAGATATTATTGATATATGTGAGTTCATCCTGGTCATAGTACTCATATTGGGTTGCTCTGTTTCCTCTTAACTTTTGCATTTAAATGTTTATGTATTTTCATTTTTGTGGGTGCTCTGTATGCTCTGCTATGCATGGTTTTTTGTTTTGTTTTGTTTTCTGTGTCAACATCTTCTTAATTGTCTTTTTAAGGACTGGTCTGGAGGAAATATATTCTCTTAGGGACTATCTGGGAAGAATTTTATTCTCTGTCATTGATGAGGCTTAGCTTGGTTAGGTATGAATTCTTGGTTGGAACTGCTTATCGTTAAGATCATTAAAAACTGGACTCCAATTCCTCTGGTTTGTAGTATTTATGGAGATAAGTCTGGAGCAATTCTGAT
>NW_007210698.1:0-5000 GCF_000164805.1 Carlito syrichta | reverse complement strand
ATGGAAGTTGGAACTGGCATCCAATTCCTGAGCAAAACCCGAAATGCACAGGCCATAGGAGATAAGATAGACAAGTGGGACCTCATTAAACTGACAAGCTTCTGGAAACCCAAAGAAACCATCAAAAGAGCAGGGAGACAGTCCACAGACTGGGAAAACGCATTTGCCAACTCCATGTCTGACAAAGGCTTAACATCAATGATCTACAAGGAACTCAAACATGCTGAAAAGAAAGAAACAAACAACCCCTTTACAAAGTGGGCAAAGGATATGAATAGACACTTCTTAAAAGAAGACATATGAGCAGCCAAGAGATACCTGCAAAAATGTTCAGCCTCACTAGTCATCTAGGAGATACATTTAAAACTACACTGAGATACCACCTAACTCCAGTCAGAATGGCCATCATTAGTAACTCAATAAATAACAGATGCTGGAGAAGATGTGGCAAAAAGGGAACACTTCTACACTGTTGGTGGGAGTGTAAACTAGTACAGCCTCTGTGGAAATCAGTGTGGTGATTCCTAAAATTTCTAAAAATTGGCCTCCCATATGACCCCTCAATCTCCCTACTGGGAATATGCCCTGAAGAACTCAAATTGATCTATAAAAAAGATACTTGCACACATATGTTTATTGCAGCATTGTTCACAACAGCAAGATCATGGAACCAAACATGCTGTCCATTAGAAGAGGACAGGACTTCAAAAATGTGGTACATATACGCAATGGAATATTATGCAGTTCTAAAAAAGAAAAAAATCATGAATTTTGCAGCCTCCTGGATGAAATTAGAGTTGATAATACTGAGTGACCTATCACAGAAACAAAGATTTGAGTATCACATGTTCTCACTCATAAGTGGACCTTGAAATACTACCATCACACTATAAGAAATGATTGACAGTGGCAGGAAACTATGGGGGGAAGGGAGGGGCAGGGAGGTGAGTTAATGGTAGTCAATATCTGTCTGGAGAAGGGAGGCACACTTAACAAGGGTATCTGTACAGTGAATAATTGTATACCTAACCCTTAACTGTACCACACAATTTTAAAATAAAAAATACATATAATTTAAAAAAAGGTTTGCTTATGAGTGAGAACATATGGTATTCTGTTCTTTGTTTCTGTGATAGATAACTGAGTAAGATCAACTCTAAATCCATCCAAGTGCCTGAAAGTCCATATGTTTGTCCTACCTTATGGCTGCATAATAGTCCATTGTGTGTATGTACCATTTTAAAAATCCAGTCCAACTTCGATGAGCAACATCATTGGTTCCATGCTTTTGCTGTTGTGAATAGAGCTGCAACAAACATATGTGTGCAGGTATCTTTTTTGTAGAATGATTTGAGTTCCTCCGGGAATATTCTCAATAGGGGAATTGCTGGGTCATATGGATGGTCAATTTCTAGTTCTTTCAGAAATTGCCACATTGTCTTCCAAAGAGGTTGCACTAGTTTGCATTCCCACCAGATGTGTACAAGTGTTCCTTTTTCTATGTATCCTCACCAGCATCTGTTGTTGTTAGTTTTATTAATGATGGTCATTCTTACTGGGGTTAGGTGGTATCTCAATGTGGTTTTGATTTGTATTTCTCTGATGATTAGTGAGGCTGAGCACTTTTTTACGTGTCTGTTTGTTGCCCATATGCCTTCCTTTAAGAAATGTCTATTCTCAGTACGGTAATTTCTTAAAGAACTAGAAATCAACCTTCCATATGACCTAGCAATTCCTCTATTGGGAGTGTACCCGGAGGAACTCAAACCATTCTACAAAAAAAGGTACCTGCACATGTATTTTTGTTGCAGCTCTATTCACAAAAGCAAAAACATGAAACCCACTATGCTGCCCATCGAACCTGGACTGCATTTAAAAAATGTGGTACATATACACAATGGAATATTATGTAGCCATAAAGGAGAAACATATGAACTTCGCAGCAACTTGGGTGAATTTAGAGTCAATAATACTCAGTAATCTATCATGGAGACAAAGAGCAATGTACCATATGTTCTCACTCATAAGCAGACCTTGAACAACAATCATAATACTATAAGAAAAAGATTGGCAGTAGTGAGAAACTGTCGGGGTGGGGGAATGGGATTGGTAGTTGAGGGAAACTGCCAGGGGAGGGAAGGGCACACCTCAACAACAAGGGTAACTGCATATTCAATGTTTGTATACCTAACCCTGAATTGTACCCTATATCTTTAAAATTAAAATAAAAGAAGTGTCTATTCTTGTCTTTTGTTCACTTTTTAATGGGGCTGTTTGTTTTTTTCCTTTTGGAACATTTGCGCTCATTGTAGATTTTTGATGTTAGGCTCTTGTCAGATACACAGTTGGCAAATATTTTATATCATTCTGTGGACTGACTTCCCACTCTCTTGATGGTTTCTTTTGCTTCCCAGAAATTTGTCAGTTTGATGAGGTCCCAGTTGCCTATCTTATCTCTATGGTATGGGCACTTGGGGTTTTTATCAGGAATTGATTGTCAGTTCCAATTTCCATAAGGATGTCTCCTGCATTTTCTCAGATTCTTATAGTTTGTGGTTTTACATTTAGGTCTTTGATCCATTTAGAGTTACTTTTTGTGTATGGTGATAGGTAGGGGTCATGTATGAATCTTCTGCATGTGGTCAGCCAGTTTTCCCAGCACTGTTTGCTGAATAGGTTCTCCTCTCCCCAGTGGTTGTTATTAGAGGCTTTGTCAAAGATTAGTTGGTTGAGAAATTGAGACTTTGCTTCTGGAATCTTTATCCTGTTCCATTTATCTATATGCCTGTTTTGGTACCAATACCGGGTTGTTTTGATTGCTGTAGCCTTATAGTAAAGTTTGAAGTCTGGAAGTGTGATACCTCCTGCTTAGTTTCTTTTGCTAAGGATTGCTTTGGCTATTCATGGTCGTTTATGTTTCCATATGAATGGAGCTCTTTATTTCTATTATTTCAGAGTAGGTTTTTTTGAAGTTGGCCAATGCTGCTTTTCTTTCTTGTATGATTTCTTTGAGTTTCACTTCATATTTGTATTCTTTTCTATCAATATGGGCCATCCATTTTCTGATTTCTGTGCTTGTCAGCTTGGACAGGTAGTCAGGGACATTTCATTGTTTGTGCTGTATGGCTTCTTTTTCACGAGCTCTCTGTTTAAAATTCTGAGAGACGCTTGTTTTTGGTCTTTCTCATTTGTCTGAGAATTCTCTTTACTCAGTGAGACAGGGTGGAGCTTTGGCAGACTCTTGTTACTACAGCTTTAATCTCTGCAAAACTGAACAGGCCTGATTATCTGCAACCTGATGCCTGTGATTGACCACAGCAACAGGGAGAAGGGAAGGGTGAATCAACTCAAGGTGACCCAGAATTGCTAAACCCCCTCTCTTTCCCACCGTGAGCTCAGCTCCTATACATTTCTAGCTTACAGCGGAGATGGGGTGCCTGGATTTTTATACTTGCCTATTTGTTCTCCATGTGTTCAAAGAGTTCCCTGTTGGTTGCAGGGCATTTCACTCTTCCAGGAGTGTTCAGGTGCCTCCTTTAATCAGGGGCTGAATCTCCACTCTCTTCCCTGCCCTTTAAGAGAGGCATCAGTCTTGGAATTCTTCCCAAATCATTTTATGAAACTAACATACTGATACCCAAACCGGGTAAAAATCCTACAAAAAACCGATCTACACGCCAATATCCCTTATGAACATAGATTCAAAAATCTTCATTAAGATTTTAGCAAATCGGATCCAAAAACACATCTCAAAAAATCATTCAACATGACCAAGTAGGTTTCATTCCCAAGATGCAGGATGGGTTCAAAATTCACAAGACCATACATGTAATTAAATACATCAACAAATATAAAAACAAGAACAATATTATTATATCATTAGATGCAGAAAAAACTTTTGATAAAATCCAGCATCCCATCTTGATGAACATCCTCAAACACCTAGGTATAGAAGGAACATACCTTAAAAGAGTAAGTGCCATCTACAATAAACCCTCAGTTAGCAAATTGCTAAATGGACAAAAGCCTAAAAACTAGAACAAGACAAGTATTCTCACTCTCACTTTTCTTGTATAACATTGGGTTGGAAGTTCTAGCTCAGGCAATTAGACAAGAGAAGGAAATCTGGGGCATCCAAATTGGAAAAGAGGAAGTCAAGTTATTCCTCCTTGCTGGTGATATGATCCTATACCTTGAAAATCCAAGAGAATCGGTCAAAAACCTGCTTGCACTGATAAAGGACTTTGGCAAAGTCTCAGGGTACAAAATAAATGTACAAAAGACAGCTTCATTACTATACACCAACAACAAGTAGGAAGAAACCCAAATTAAAAGCACAATCCCATTCACAATAGCCACCAAAAAATAAAAAAAGAAACACTTTGAGATCTTACTAAACAGAGAAGTGAAAGACCTTTACAATGAGAACTACAAAACACAGCTCAAAGAAATCCAAGAAGACACAAACAAATGGAAAAAATGTCATGCTCATGGATAGACAGAATCAACATTGTTAAAATGTCCATCCTACCAAAGGCATTCTACAGATTCAGTGCAATACTCATTAAGTTACAAGCATCATTCTTCTCAGTCCTGGAAATGACAATACAGAAACTCACATGGAAGCATAAACAACCATGAATAGTCAAAACAATCCTTAGCAAAAGAAACAAAGCAGGAGGTATTATACTTCCAGACTTCAAACTTTACTATAAGGCTACAGTAATCAAAACAGCTGGTATTGGTACAAGAACAGGCACATAGACCAATGGAACAGGACAGAGATTCCAGAAGCAAAGTCTCAATTTCTCAACCAATTCATTTTGACAAAGTCTCCAACAACAACAAAAGGGGAGAGGAGAACCTATTCAGTAAATGGTGCTGGGAAAACACACTGATCACATGTAGAAGATTGAAACATGACCCCTACCTATCACCATACACAAAAATCAACTCTAAGTGGATCAAAGACCTAAATGTAAAACCTCAAACTATAAGAA
>NW_007210697.1:0-466 GCF_000164805.1 Carlito syrichta | reverse complement strand
GTACTATCTTAAAGGTTAGTTGCAAAGTAGAATCTAAGGTAATATAAATAATTTTTATTTTGTTAATATTAATTACATAAGCCTATCATGAAATTTGAATGGGTCTATTACCTGGTATGATAGTGAACATCATGTATTGTTCATTTGGAAAATACTGGTTAATTGAATAATGCAGATCTTCCAAATGCTGACACACTTCACTGTATATTATCAAAGAATATCACATTCATTAAAGCCACCACTGATGTCATCAAAAAGTTTTTAAGTATTTGGAAGCTACCAAGCTCAAAGTGCTGGATAAAAGTTTTCCAAAGTTGTAATGTTTATATAAAAGTTTGAATTTTACATTAGCAATAAATACTGTCAATTGCTTTTTTTGAAGTGACACTCGTCCAAATCCGAATAAAAATAATTTGTCAGTTATTCTTCTAAATAAAAATGATGTTGCATTTAAAAAAGTGGCTAG
>NW_007210696.1:0-417 GCF_000164805.1 Carlito syrichta | reverse complement strand
AGATCTTCCAAATGCTGACACACTTCACTGTATATTATCAAAGAATATCACATTCATTAAAGCCACCACTGATGTCATCAAAAAGTTTTTAAGTATTTGGAAGCTACCAAGCTCAAAGTGCTGGATAAAAGTTTTCCAAAGTTGTAATGCTTATATAAAAGTTTGAATTTTACATTAGCAATAAATACTGTCAATTGCTTTTCTTGAAGTGACACTCGTCCAAATCCGAATAAACATAATTTGTCAGTTATTCTTCTAAATAAAAATGATGTTGCATTTAAAAAAGTGGCTAGTTCAGCTTACAACTAAAACAATTACACAAATGTTTTATGTGTACAGTACTTCCCATGTCATCACACAGAATATTTTAAAAGATGTATACTCAAAAGTTACAATTTTAAAAAATTAACCATTTCA
>NW_007210695.1:0-571 GCF_000164805.1 Carlito syrichta | reverse complement strand
CGGGACTCAAATCAATTCTGTAAAAAAGATACCTGCACACACATGTTTATTGCAACATTATTACAATAGCAAAAACATGAAACCAACAGTGCTGCCCATCAAAAGAGAACTGGATAAAAAAAAAATGTGGTACATATATACATGATGGGATATTATGTAGACATAAAGAAGGATAGAATTATGGACTTCACAGAAACTTGGATAGATTTAGAGTCTATCATACTCAGTGATCTATCACAGAAACAAAGAACTGAGTACCACATGTCCTTTTTCATCATTGGACCCTGAACATTTATCATAATACGACATGAAAGATATTGGCAGTAGCAGATCACTCTCAGGGGAGGGAAGGAGGGGACCACGTAACATCAGTAAGCATACCTGATCTCAAACCAGGTGAAATGAGGACCAACGGGAGGCACAAACTTCACCTGTACAATGACCACTTATGCACCTAACCCTGAATTGTAACCCACATCTGTAAAATAAAATTTTAAAAAAATTTTTTGAAAAAATGAAATGTAATCTTAGAACAAAAACTTCTAATATTTTGTGAACCTAGAAGAGTTGA
>NW_007210694.1:0-801 GCF_000164805.1 Carlito syrichta | reverse complement strand
CAGGGTATATTTCATATGCATATGCTATTTTCTATTTATTTATCAAATACTTTCATCAGATTTATTTTTTCCTAAATAATGGCACATACGTTCTAGTCATGTGACCAATATTGCACCTACACACAAACCAACGTGGGCCCTTTGGCATCTGGTTTCCAGTATGTTAGAGGATCTACACAATGGTAAGTGTGTATTACAACCTTGGCTATCACTTCTGTGAGGAGCTACATTATTCCACAATTTGCAGCATCTTTCATCTAATCCATCGACACACAGACCTGTTTTCTAAGGACACAGTGACACTTTTCATCTTCCCTAGAAATCAAAACACAAGTTATATTTGTGAATTTTCAATGCTTTGCCTTTTGACAGGTTTCCTAAGGTAAGGGCCTCAAAGAGAAAGACCCATGTGCACCAACATACTAGAAATTATCTGGATCATGTTTCTGTCCCCAGACAGCATGCTTTAACAAAGGAGAATAAACTTATAATATTAATAATGACAGCATACTTTGCTCATTGTTACTATGAGTACTTTTATTGACCTCTAGGTTTACAGATTGCTAGTAAAAGCAGAGTTTATATTTTGTATGTCTCAAGTGATCAGTTCTTCTAAAAATATGTCAACATTTTTTACTGAGAAATCTGTGGTTTATTTTTTTCACAAATACAGTCATCTCTTTGTTTCATTAATAATATATTTAGTATGAATCTAACCTTTCTCTCTCTCTCTCTCTCTCTCTCTCTCTCTCTTCAACTCTCTCATCCCCTTGTCTCTCATTCTTTATCTCCTTGCTCTGA
>NW_007210693.1:0-724 GCF_000164805.1 Carlito syrichta | reverse complement strand
GCTACATTATTCCACAATTTGCAGCATCTTTCATCTAATCCATCGACACACAGACCTGTTTTCTAAGGACACAGTGACACTTTTCATCTTCCCTAGAAATCAAAACACAAGTTATATTTGTGAATTTTCAATGCTTTGCCTTTTGACAGGTTTCCTAAGGTAAGGGCCTCAAAGAGAAAGACCCATGTGCACCAACATACTAGAAATTATCTGGATCATGTTTCTGTCCCCAGACAGCATGCTTTAACAAAGGAGAATAAACTTATAATATTAATAATGACAGCATACTTTGCTCATTGTTACTATGAGTACTTTTATTGACCTCTAGGTTTACAGATTGCTAGTAAAAGCAGAGTTTATATTTTGTATGTCTCAAGTGATCAGTTCTTCTAAAAATATGTCAACATTTTTTACTGAGAAATCTGTGGTTTATTTTTTTCACAAATAC
Source organism: Carlito syrichta (assembly GCF_000164805.1). Lineage (NCBI taxonomy): Eukaryota > Metazoa > Chordata > Mammalia > Primates > Tarsiidae > Carlito > Carlito syrichta. The sequence goes on along the minus strand of NW_007210693.1, from coordinate 276 downwards.
AGTCATCTCTTTGTTTCATTAATAATATATTTAGTATGAATCTAACCTTTCTCTCTCTCTCTCTCTCTCTCTCTCTTCAACTCTCTCCATCCCCTTGTCTCTCATTCTTTATCTCCTTGCTCTGACCTTCCAAAAGCCTTTTTTTATCCAGCTAATTCTAACACTGAGCCTTTGGACACTAAATATTCTTGGGCTGGGGCTAAGGAAATAGATCTTTTCAGTTCAGTGGACAGGAGTTGTAAAAGAAAGAAGCTTCTATAACAGGGTAGAGAAAAA
>NW_007210692.1:0-743 GCF_000164805.1 Carlito syrichta | reverse complement strand
GTTTATATTTTGTATGTCTCAAGTGATCAGTTCTTCTAAAAATATGTCAACATTTTTTACTGAGAAATCTGTGGTTTATTTTTTTCACAAATACAGTCATCTCTTTGTTTCATTAATAATATATTTAGTATGAATCTAACCTTTCTCTCTCTCTCTCTCTCTCTCTCTCTTCAACTCTCTCCATCCCCTTGTCTCTCATTCTTTATCTCCTTGCTCTGACCTTCCAAAAGCCTTTTTTTATCCAGCTAATTCTAACACTGAGCCTTTGGACACTAAATATTCTTGGGCTGGGGCTAAGGAAATAGATCTTTTCAGTTCAGTGGACAGGAGTTGTAAAAGAAAGAAGCTTCTATAACAGGGTAGAGAAAAAAGTGAGTCAAGTAATTTAACAAAGAGAAGGAGTCCATTGCCATCAGCCTATGGGGATATTGGCAGTTCCATTATCTTTCTGCAGAATGGTGGCCATGGGACTACGCCAAGATTTGAAACTATGAAGTCACTTACCACTGTTTTCAGTTTATAATATCACCAAAAGATAAGCACAACTTTTTAACTTCTCAGAGGTAAAAATAGAGGATTTAGAGGAAATAAAGTGAGTCAATTTAATCTGTAGCAAGAAGCATCAAAAGTAATATTTTTTTTGTTGGTATAAAAGCATTTATTTGCACTCTCTTTTCTTGACTATTACTCATTATTAATATGTCATTAATCTAATATGTTCAATGTTCACAGTATGAAAGTCT
>NW_007210691.1:0-741 GCF_000164805.1 Carlito syrichta | reverse complement strand
CACAACTTTTTAACTTCTCAGAGGTAAAAATAGAGGATTTAGAGGAAATAAAGTGAGTCAATTTAATCTGTAGCAAGAAGCATCAAAAGTAATATTTTTTTTGTTGGTATAAAAGCATTTATTTGCACTCTCTTTTCTTGACTATTACTCATTATTAATATGTCATTAATCTAATATGTTCAATGTTCACAGTATGAAAGTCTTGTAGAATATGCACAAAAAAAGTGTAGTGAATTTACAAATTACATAGTTCAAGATTGAATAAGAGTTAAAGTTAATTGAAAGAATAGAACTAAAAAAAGTAAGGTTATATGATAAATCTGCATACATTTATAATATTTTTTACAGATTACAGACTGTGATGAACAATGATTTATATATACAATTACACAGTTATGTATATATAGATATTTACAATTCATCACATCATCGCTTTTTTAAAACACATCTTTCTTATATAGCTAGCATTCTCAGTTTTGCCTTATGCAGTGTGTTTAGTCATACAGAGGTGCAATGAGAATTGTGAATGGTTTCCAGTTCTCAACTCAGAGCACTGAGCTTGGCTTAAATACTCTAATTTCTTTTCTTATATCTGCTGTCGCCATCAGTTAACAGTACAATTTGGAAAAATGTTGATTAAGGTACAATAAGTAGACACTCAAACATGTGTCACACTTCCATCTAAAACAAAATGTATTTGTTGAATGTGACAGACTTTGGGTATTTTCTTATTACCTGATA
>NW_007210690.1:0-502 GCF_000164805.1 Carlito syrichta | reverse complement strand
CTTCTGACTTAACACTCCAGGGCTCATCGTGTCTCTTCTGGAGCCTCCAAGTGCCCCAATTCTAACTACTGGGAAAATGGGACTTCAGGAGGAAGCCTTCCAACTGTGTCAGGGAGAAGACCTTGGTTCCAGCTGCCCCATGGCAAAGGAACCTGAAGAAATCAGCTTCCAGCCTCACAACTCTTCCCTTCTTTTAGAAGACTCAAGTCACTTGGTGGGGAGGACAGAGGATGGAGGATTTGAGGATGGGGGGCAATAGGAGGAGCACAGTCAGCTGTGGTGCAAGGTGGGGCTCCAACTCCTGTCTGTGATGGGATGAGCAGAGGGGAAACCTCCCTGAGCTGAGCCCTGGGGCCTGACCCTCCCCAGGCAGGCCCTTTTTGCTCTGGGCCTCAGTTTCCTCATCTGTACGAATAGTGGGGCTAGTGCTCTCTGGAGGCCCCAGGCATCCCTGAACTGGTTTGTTCCTGGTGCCCGCACCGCTCTCCTGGAAACCAAGGAG
>NW_007210689.1:0-656 GCF_000164805.1 Carlito syrichta | reverse complement strand
CAGCCCCTTCCCCTCACATGGGACAATTCCTTCCTGGGGGCCTCAGGCTTGCAGGCCCCACCCAGCACCCAGGCCCTGGATGGCACTTCTGACTTAACACTCCAGGGCTCATCGTGTCTCTTCTGGAGCCTCCAAGTGCCCCAATTCTAACTACTGGGAAAATGGGACTTCAGGAGGAAGCCTTCCAACTGTGTCAGGGAGAAGACCTTGGTTCCAGCTGCCCCATGGCAAAGGAACCTGAAGAAATCAGCTTCCAGCCTCACAACTCTTCCCTTCTTTTAGAAGACTCAAGTCACTTGGTGGGGAGGACAGAGGATGGAGGATTTGAGGATGGGGGGCAATAGGAGGAGCACAGTCAGCTGTGGTGCAAGGTGGGGCTCCAACTCCTGTCTGTGATGGGATGAGCAGAGGGGAAACCTCCCTGAGCTGAGCCCTGGGGCCTGACCCTCCCCAGGCAGGCCCCCCCTGCTCTGGGCCTCAGTTTCCTCATCTGTACGAATAGTGGGGCTAGTGCTCTCTGGAGGCCCCAGGCATCCCTGAACTGGTTTGTTCCTGGTGCCCGCACCGCCCTCCTGGAAACCCAGGAGTAGAAGGACGGTCATAACCAGCCTTCCCTCTGCCATCGCTCCCAGAGCACAGTGTGTTCCCTTATTTTC
>NW_007210688.1:0-5431 GCF_000164805.1 Carlito syrichta | reverse complement strand
CTGGGCTGCCTCCCCCATAGCCTGTGACATGGCTGCCTTGCTGCAACCACCAGGCAGTGGGAGTGGGTTGTGATGACCCAGCAAATCCCTCTGCTTGGAGCTGTTGGGACCCCTCCTGACCTCCATGTGGGGCAGCTCACACCCTAGGAGGCCCTCCCTGGCTGCTCCCAGTCCCACTGCCAGGCTGACGGGTCCCCAGGAGGTGTCTCTCTTCAGGAGATTTGTCTCAGCCACTTTATAAATATGTGGCCTTGGGCAGGAAACACCTGCTCTGAGCCTGCTCTTACCTGCCTGTGAAATGGGAATAGCAGCACAGGGCTGTGATAAGGATTACGTTACTTCTTCCCCCACAAAACAATCCCAGACTCACAGAAAGGTTGCCTATACCAAGAGCATCTCTTCCTCAAGTCATGTGGGAGCACATGCTGACTTGGTGCCTCCACTACCCCGAATACTTGAGGGTGTGTTTCCTGCTACATACATTCTCTTAGCCATAGTACAACAGTCATATGAGGAAATTGGAGCCACGTGCAGTGGGACATGCCTATACTCAGCAGACTCAGACCAGAGGGTCACTTGAGCCCAGGAGTTCGAGACCAGTCTGGGCAGCATAGTGAGAACATGCCTCAGAAAAGAGAAAGGAAAAGTAACAGAATATTGGTGCGGAAACCCCGCTGTGTCTAACCCCCAGGCCCTCACGGTCTTAGTTGTCTCAGTGATGTCCTTTATAGTCATAGGACCCTGTTCAGAGTCTCTAGGCATTTCTCCAAAGGGATCGGTTTCTTTGGGTGGAGGGTGGTGTTTCGAAACCATGATCTGACTGGGTCGTTGCTGTTCAGAATTCCTTGCTCCCAGGTACCCTCCGTTAACAGCTGCGGAAGTATGCAGGTACACAAACACAGGACATACACATCTACCTGCTCATCTCGCCCACCTATCATCCACTCATCTACCTGCCTAGATCAGGGATCTCCAGAAAAAGAAGACTTGCTTCTCATGATTCTGGAAGCCGGAATTCTGAGGTCAGCATGTTGTCAGGGTTGGCTTCTCCTGATTCTCTCCTTGGCTTGTAGATGGCCACCTTCTCACAGTGTGTCTGTTCTGACCTCTTAAAAGGACACCAGCATGTTTGGGCTAGTGCCCCCCACCATATAAACTCACCTAACCTCCGTTACCTCCTTGTGGGCCCTGTCTCCAAATAGTCGTGCTGGGTATGAGGGCTTCAGCGTATGAACTAGGGAGTGGGAAGGGACAGTCCAGTCCATAACAGATATGTGTGTTTGGGTGTGTGTGTGTGTGTGTGTGTGTGTGTGTGTGTGTTATGGATTGGACTTACACAAAGAGAAAGAAAGAGCACGAGAGAGAAAGACAACCACTCTTCTGAAGGAACTGGCTTGCATGCGGTAGGGTTGGCAGGTCTGAATTCTGCAGGGCAGGCAGCAGCCTGGAGACCCAGGAAGAGTTGACGTTGCAGCTCAAGGCTGAAGTCTGGAGGCAGAACTCCTCCTTCCTCAATCTTGTTGCTTAAGGCCTTCAACTGATTGGGTGAGGGCCACCCACATGGGAGGAATCATCTGCCTTACTCAGTCTACTGATTCAATGTTAATCTCGAAAATACATTCCCAGAAACATCTGGATGCCTGATCAAAAACTAGATAACATGGCCCTGCCATGGTGATGCAGAGTTAGCCATCACACCGTCTTTTATCTATCCCCTCCCCCATCGACTTATGAGTTTGCCTCCATGGGGCACGATGCCTCCAACTGTCATCTGACACCAGGGGGTTACTCTAGTTTTTTTCCTTTCCATATTTGCACCTCCCTTTACAACAGAAACCTGGCTTCTTTGCCCTGATACACACTTCATATAGGTCCATGTGCCTGACCCCAGCCTGCATGGTCAGGCTCTGGCAGCAGGCCTATAGCTGTAGTCTGAGTCTAAAGACCCGATACATCTCTGATGGGAGACTTTTTCTCAGGTGGACTTTTCTGCCACAAGAGAACGGCCCAGCAGTGAACCATGTCCGAGTCACTTGGAGGTTGTACTGCACGGCTCACTTACCCTGTGAATGGGGCTGGTTTGGTTTCCTGAACCAGATCTGGCTGAAACGAACTGGCACAGACAATGCCTCATCCTCCTGCAGCAGCTGTCACTGGGGCTTCTGAGATTGCCCTCAAAGTCGGCCTCCTGACATACTCAGATTTCATTTGGCGCCTTCCCTGTGTAGTCTGGACTTCTTGGCTGGAAGGTGGTGGTCAGCCAGGTGGCCCTCACGAAGGTTATCCCGAGGGTACGCTGCTCCTGCAGCACTGAGTGCAAGCTTGCTCACCGCTACACGTTGCCTCTCTGTCTATCATCTGTCCATTCATCTGTCTATCCACCCACCCACCCACCCACCTACTTGCCTACCTGTCCATCCCTCCATGAATCTATCTACTTTATATCTATCATCTATTGATCAATCGTCTACTGATAGAGCTATCATCTATTGACTGATCTGTCATCTATCTATCCACTCAGTCACCTACCTACCTGCCTACCTGTCCATCCATCCATGTATCTATCTACCTTGTATCTATCATCTATCAATCGATCATCTATCGATCTATCTATCATCTATCTACCCATCCAGCCACCTACCTACCTACCTGCCTATCTGTCCATCCATCTATGTATCTATTCACCTTTCCATGTGTCTATCTATCATCTCTCTCCCTCTAAGACTTGTTCTCTGTCTCTGATAAGGCATGTTCCCTTATTTTCAAGATTCATCCAGCATATCACAACAACCACCCAGCCACTTGCTGGCATACTGGACCTGGCAGAGGTCCAGGATCATCGTCCCAGAGGACTGCGTCACCACACACAACCCACTCTATGCCATGTCCAACTTCACGTAGGTCCCCAGAACAGAATGTGTTTGGGCCCAGTTCTTGGCTCTTTTCTGGGGTTGCAGTATTGAGTTTTCATGCAGGCGGGGCCACACTGGATGTGCTGAGCACATCTCTCTGTACTCTGAGCTCATTTCCCTTTGAATTGTTTTGCTTAGAAATCCAAATGGGATTGACCAGCCATGGTGGTGCGCATGTGTAGTCCCGCTGCTTGGGAGCCTGAGGTTGGAGGATCGCTTGAGCCCAGGAGTTGGAGGTTGGAGGCTATAGTGAGCTATGATTGCACCACTGCACTCCAGCCTGGACTGTCTATTTGCCTATATGTCCATTCATCCATGTGCCCACCCATTTACTCATAATCTACCCACCTGCTTGTCATCTACCTATGACTGTTGAGAACATGATTGAAGAACCATGGTAATTCCATCTGCAAACCCATTCCCCCATACTGTCACCCCCCCCACAGTGTCCTCTTCCCCAAGGTGGCATCTTATGTAGAGGCACCGGTGGAGTTTCCCGGAGCCCTGGCCCCTTACAATGAGGGGCAGGGAGGCCAAGGGGTGCTGGCTGCTATAGTCCCAGGAGGACAGCTTGGCCCTCTCTGGCCCTGCCCTCAGGGATGTTGCTGCCCCTGCTCCTGCACCCCCAGTCATCTCCTCATCACATGCCCTCTGGGACCTGCACAGGTGCAGTCCCACCAGGCGCCTCTGGAGGCTGCCCTTGGCCCCAGGACAGGCTTGGAGGAGACTGGGCCTCTGGGTGCCTCAGGTCTCAGTCTGCCTTGCCCTGGGTAGGGAGTGCTGTCCTGCACATCCCAGGGCCCTGTGAATGGAGCCCTCATTCTTTCCCGATTGGAGCCTCTGCAGGTACCCCCGAGGGCTGGTACCCATCTTTACATGGGTCCGTAACTGTGGCTTCCTTAGTACTGTCCCTTCCCTGTGTTCCAGCAGGTGACCAGGGCCGTAGTGTGTGCGGTGGGGACACCGGGGGTCCTTGGAATCAAACTCAGCCTCCTCAGCCCTCACCCCCTTGACCCCACTGCGGATGCCCTGTGTACACTCAGCCTCTACCCCAAGCCCAGCCTGGGGGTTGGGAAGGAGACAGAGGAGGCTCCCCAGATGAGGCCCCCACCAGCCCCTTCCCCTCACATGGGACACTTCCTTCCTGGGGGCCTCAGGCTTGCAGGCCCCACCCGGCACCCAGGCCCTGGATGGCACTTCTGACTTAACACTCCAGGGCTCATCGTGTCTCTTCTGGAGCCTCCAAGTGCCCCAATTCTAACTACTGGGAAAATGGGACTTCAGGAGGAAGCCTTCCAACTGTGTCAGGGAGAAGACCTTGGTTCCAGCTGCCCCATGGCAAAGGAACCTGAAGAAATCAGCTTCCAGCCTCACAACTCTTCCCTTCTTTTAGAAGACTCAAGTCACTTGGTGGGGAGGACAGAGGATGGAGGATTTGAGGATGGGGGGCAATAGGAGGAGCACAGTCAGCTGTGGTGCAAGGTGGGGCTCCAACTCCTGTCTGTGATGGGATGAGCAGAGGGGAAATCTCCCTGAGCTGAGCCCTGGGGCCTGACCCTCCCCAAGCAGGCCCCCCCTGCTCTGGGCCTCAGTTTCCTCATCTGTACGAATAGTGGGGCTAGTGCTCTCTGGAGGCCCCAGGCATCCCTGAACTGGTTTGTTCCTGGTGCCCGCACCGCCCTCCTGGAAACCCAGGAGTAGAAGGACGGTCATAACCAGCCTTCCCTCTGCCATCGCTCCCAGAGCACAGTGTGTTCCCTTATTTTCAGGACTCGCCCAGGGTGTCGAAACAACTGCCCCAGTCACTCACTGGCATGGTGGGCCTGGTAGAGGACCCAGAGACAAGCAAACTGTCTGCAGGATTATTGCCCTAGAGCAGGGGTCCTCAAACTACGGTCCACAGGCCACATGCGGCCCGCCGAGGACATTTATCCGGCCCACCGAGGACATTTATCCGGCCCACCGGGTGTTTTTGCCGCTGCTGCCTGTCCTGCCTAGCAGCCAACTTGTCCGGGCCTGCAGTGCGCATGTGTGGAATGTGTGTCTCATTCTCCAACTCCCCTCCTTCTCTTGGTCTCTCCACTCCTCCTCTCAGTCTCGGGTGTGATCGGAGGAGTCGCGAGCTTACCTGTGCAGAGACTGCTGCTGCGTGAGGACCGAGGTAAGAGCAAGTTAGGATTTATTTTTTTTTTTTGAAGTTAGGAGGTCTATTTTTTTTTTTAAATTTGCAGTTAGTAGGGCCTTTTTTTTGCTGTTCGGGGAGCCGTTTTTTTTGAAGTTAGGAGAGCCCTTTTTTTGAAGTTAGGAGAGCCTTTATTTTTTTGAAGTTAGGAGAGCCTTTTTTTTGAAGTTGGTTAGTTGGTTGGGAGTGGTTTCTAGGGGGGTTGCATCACAGTGATAATGCAAATAGCGCTCAGCGCTAATGCAAATGGTTTTTTAAACTATAGTCCGCCCCTCCAATGGTCTGAGGGACAGTGAACTGGCCCCCTGTTTTAAAAGTTTGAGGACCCCTGCCCTAG
>NW_007210687.1:0-777 GCF_000164805.1 Carlito syrichta | reverse complement strand
TCCCGGCCCACCGGGTGTTTTTGCCGCTGCTGCCTGTCCTGCCTAGCAGCCAACTTGTCCGGGCCTGCAGTGCGCATGTGTGGAATGTGTGTCTCATTCTCCAACTCCCCTCCTTCTCTTGGTCTCTCCACTCCTCCTCTCAGTCTCGGGTGTGATCGGAGGAGTCGCGAGCTTACCTGTGCAGAGACTGCTGCTGCGTGAGGACCGAGGTAAGAGCAAGTTAGGATTTATTTTTTTTTTTTGAAGTTAGGAGGTCTATTTTTTTTTTTAAATTTGCAGTTAGTAGGGCCTTTTTTTTGCTGTTCGGGGAGCCTTTTTTTTTGAAGTTAGGAGAGCCCTTTTTTTGAAGTTAGGAGAGCCTTTATTTTTTTGAAGTTAGGAGAGCCTTTTTTTTGAAGTTGGTTAGTTGGTTGGGAGTGGTTTCTAGGGGGGTTGCATCACAGTGATAATGCAAATAGCGCTCAGCGCTAATGCAAATGGTTTTTTAAACTATAGTCCGCCCCTCCAATGGTCTGAGGGACAGTGAACTGGCCCCCTGTTTTAAAAGTTTGAGGACCCCTGCCCTAGAGGGTTGTGTCACTACACACAGCCTACCCCCACGCCGGGCCCACCTGCCGCAGTGCCACGTGGGTCCCCAGGCAGAGTTTGTTTGGACATGGCTCTTGGTTCTTCTCCAGGGTTGCAGCATTGGCCTCTCCTGTGAACTGGACCATGTGAAGCATGCCAGGGACACATCTCTGCACCCTGGGTTCATTTCCCTTTGATTTGTTTCGCTTA
>NW_007210686.1:0-4268 GCF_000164805.1 Carlito syrichta | reverse complement strand
GGGGGTTGCATCACAGTGATAATACAAATAGCGCTCAGCGCTAATGCAAATGGTTTTTTAAACTATAGTCCGCCCCTCCAATGGTCTGAGGGACAGTGAACTGGCCCCCTGTTTTAAAAGTTTGAGGACCCCTGCCCTAGAGGGTTGTGTCACTACACACAGCCTACCCCCACGCCGGGCCCACCTGCCGCAGTGCCACGTGGGTCCCCAGGCAGAGTTTGTTTGGACATGGCTCTTGGTTCTTCTCCAGGGTTGCAGCATTGGCCTCTCCTGTGAACTGGACCATGTGAAGCATGCCAGGGACACATCTCTGCACCCTGGGTTCATTTCCCTTTGATTTGTTTCGCTTAGAAATCTGCATGGTGTTGGCCGGGTGTGGTGGTGTGCACTCATAGTCCCTGCTGCACAGGAGACTGAGGCAGGAGAATCGCTTGAGCCCAGGAGTTGGAGGCTGCAGTGAGCTATGATTGCTCCAGAGCACTCTAGCCTGGGTGACAGAGCAAGATCTTGGTTCTAAAATAAAAATTTTTAAATTAAAAAAGCAACCTGCACAGTGTGCCTTCAGGTGATGATGCTGGGCTGGTGTCTGCCGTCTCCCTCCTTTTCTTCTTGGTGGTTCCTCCCTCTTCCTCTCTTCTTTCCTACCTAAATGTTTATCCAGTCCCTCCTGCATTAGATGTCTGTGTTGTGCAATACATTGCTATGAATATGGTGATGGCCTACTTGCAGGCTCACTTGCGTTGGCCCTCTGGCAAGCTCCCTGGCTGTTGGCAGGGCTCACTCTTTTTGACTGTAGACCTGAGGTCCCCATTCTCTTGGTGGCTGTGACCTGGGACTCCTCTCAACCCTTAGAGGGACCCGCAGTCCTTTACCTCATGGCCCTTCCTGACATGCTCTTGCCTCTTCTCAGACAGCAGGAGAAATTCTCATGCGTCGAAGCCTCTGAGGAGGGTTCACCTGGTTAGGTGAGACCCCACACTCAGGCAGGACCTTGTAGGGCAAGTATACCAGGGCACAACCTGGGGTCCTCCTAGAATCCTGCCCTCGTATCCTGGCCACTCTCTCTCGAGTCCTGCCTTCCTTCTCCGAGCTTGATCCAGGAGCAGGGGCATGTGACCTCTTCCCTCTCCTGCCCCTGGAAACTCCTTGCTCTGGGAGGTTTGGAGAGAGTGAAAGAAAGAGAAAACATTGGTGTGTTGAGGGGCGTGGGGCAACTAAAAAGTGGCCCCAACATCTAGCCTTGCCCCACAATGCCTGATGCCCACAGCCAGGCAGGGGTGGGGGGAGGGAGGGGTCATTCTGGCCCTCCTCCCTCCCACCTTGATCTACACCCCAGAGTCTTCCCAGCCCACTCCACCCCACAGAGTCAACACATTCTTATTCATCCTCATCCCGAAATATCCCTGGGACCCTCCTGCCACCCCCAGGGCACACAAGGGCAGGGCCAGGCTTGGTCGAGTGTGGGGACTGACTGGGAGTAGGTAGGTACTTGGGGATGAGTATAGGACCTGTGGCACTAGGGTCTGCCCACTGCCTGGGCTGTTGTAGGCTGGGTAGCCCTGTCCACAGGGCGCAGGTGCAGGCCCTCGTCCCTGGGGAGTGAGCGTGAAGGAGCCTGCCTGGTGGGATGGGCTCCTGTGATGGGCAGCCTAGCTCTCGCTTTGGGGTGACCTTGGTTGGCTCCTGGCTGGCTGATTTGTAGCCAACCTGCATATGGGTTTTGAACCTGAGACCCTGCCCAGTGCCCTCTCGGAGCCTACCCTGTCTCAGGTGGCCCTGGGGGACCTCCTTTTTGTTTTGTGTCACTTGCCCTGCTGTCTATCCCTCCTCTGGGAAGGGTGGAGGTGAATAACCAACCTTGGCAGTCTTGGCACTTTGAGAACATAGTGTCTTGCTTTCGCCTAAAGGCTCTGAGTTGCCGCTGGGGTCACCTGGACATGGGGAAGCCACAGTCAATGTCTCCTATACTTGTTGAAGTGAGGCCTGTGTGCCTACAGACCCTTTCCAGGCTTCCACTTGCTGGCAGCAGGTCTTCCTACCCTGGCTAGGCCCCCTCTCAGCCCTACGGTTTCCAAGGAAATGGACTTCCAGGCCAGCGGGACTCAGGTAACTCTCCTCAAACTGAAATGCAGCTTCATTGATATTTAATGTCAACTCCCCATGCCTCCAAATCCCACCTCTCTGCCTCCAGCCTGGGCTTGCCTGATAGGAAGCGGTTGGCTGTGGTTTCCAGGCATGAGTCGGTGGTGACACCATGTTCTGGGCTTGGGGTGTAGGTTGCAGTGCCAATCTCGGTGTGGGTGATTTCTGGGGAGGAGACCAGGCAGCCTTGCCCTCTGTTTTCTAGCCAGACATCCATAGCCATTCACTGGACAGTTGTGGGTCTGTTCTGGTTATTAGAATAATTATCATCAGAACTCCTGCTATGCCACAAATCCAATGTGACTGAATTTAGAAAGTGGGGCATTTGATGCAGAACACTTCATCTAGAAGAACCCAGACTCCAATGGATGCCAGCAGGAAAGGGAATTAATTGGCCCTTGAGTGCCAGCCTCAGTTGAGATCGCAGACCAGCCTGGAAGGAGTCCCACCTCCTGGGTGTCCCCTCCCCACCCAGAGCTCCTGGGGTGCACCCCGCTAAGGAGTGGCTCTGGTAGCCCCAGCCAGAATCCCCAAGCTGTGATCAGCTGGTGCTGCTCAGAGGAGGATGCTTTCCTGAGGCCCGTGATGGGCTCTGATTCCTTGACCTCAGGGACCAAAGCAAAGGGACCTGCCTCTACCAGCTGAGGCTTTTCAAAGCAAGAACTAGTTTTGTCTTCACTGCCAGCTAGAAGCTCAAACATCACCTGTATGCAAACTACTTTTGCAGTAAATCTCTTCTTGTACTCCCCTAATTCTAGAATTAATTTTTTTTTTTAATTCAATCTTTTCTTAAGGCAAAACTTCTGATCAAGTGGAGAAAGGAACTGGGGTCAAGAGCCACTAGTCTGACACAGGGTGGGCTTATGACTGGTTGTGTCCTGGTGTATCTCCCTCTCCTGCAGGGCCTGTCTACCCCCAGCTTTCCAATGTTTACCAAAGTCTGGCCAACTCCCATCTATCCCCCCACCTCCCATGCAGCTCCTCCCCCTCCCCACCCCAGGCAGACAGTGGGCTCTATAGGACTGGAGACAGTAGCCAGGCCTGGGAGCATTTAAACTAGAAGCAGCTGGAGGGCCTGGTGGGTTTTACTGTTTTGTTGTTGTTGTTCTTTGAATAATTCCTTTTTAGAAAGCTTGGAGGTGGACACTTTCTATGACTTCACAGTTTTCCTGAGAAGAAAAAAGCACAGACTGGTGTAGGGGAAGATGCAGGAGTGGCTTCCGCTGGAGCCAGGGCGTCCAGGGTTTGGGATTGGGTGCTTGTGGCTGTAGTGAGTGGTGGATGGCTTTGCTCAGGCTCCAGCTGCTGTCAGGGGCTGCACTTTCTCCCTGGATTTGGGCCAGAGCCACAGTTAGGCAGATGCAGCTCCAGAGTTTGCCTCCAGTGGATTGATGGCCATCGACAGGTGGCTTTGGGGAGTTTGTGGAAGTGGCTGACTGTGGCGCTCTCAGAATTGAGGAGCAGGCAGCACAGAGCAGGGCCAGGATGTGGGCTTGGGAGCACAGACTGCCGGGAATTGGATCCAGCTGGGATGAGGGGTCGTCTTTAGACACCCTCCCCACATCAACTCGTCACTAGCTGTGGCTGCCCCCATCAGGGTATGAGTAAAACCTGAGTGAGAATGTTCAAGGTGTTTGTGAGCTTGTGCCCATATGCCTGGATCAGGGTGGGGGTGAGGTGGGGTGGGGTTGGGGAGCCTCAGAAACAGAGTGGCTGCACAGTCTATAGAGCCTGGTGCAAAATAAACTTGTGGGGCCACTCTTTAAAAGTTACTAAGGATTTTTAGATGGCAACGGCAGTGTCCTACTGGCACCCCCGATAGCCTGTGCTGTGGTTCTCTTAGGGCAAGGCTCCACTCCACACCTCAGGTGAGGGCCCACTACACTCAACTCAGCCTCTGTTTTCCCGGGGACTCCCATTTTCTCAGGGAGACTCAAGGAAGCCCCCAGTAAATGCAGTGGAGAAACAGCAAGGTGAAGGGATTGGGTGAGTAGAGGAGGTTGTGTGGCTGGGTGAGGTCACTTCTGGGTGAAGACTTGACGGAGGCAGGGCACTGAGTCATGCAGGTATTTAGTGGCAGAGTAAGGTAGGTAGCAGGAACAACCGGTGCAAAAGCCCTGCATAGG
>NW_007210685.1:0-816 GCF_000164805.1 Carlito syrichta | reverse complement strand
GTGATCGGAGGAGTCGCGAGCTTACCTGTGCAGAGACTGCTGCTGCGTGAGACCCGAGGTAAGAGCAAGTTAGGATTTATTTTTTTTTTTTGAAGTTAGGAGGTCTATTTTTTTTTTAAATTTGCAGTTAGTAGGGCCTTTTTTTTGCTGTTGGGGGAGCCTTTTTTTTTGAAGTTAGGAGAGCCCTTTTTTTTGAAGTTAGGAGAGCCTTTATTTTTTTGAAGTTAGGAGAGCCTTTTTTTTTGAAGTTGGTTAGTTGGTTGGGAGTGGTTTCTAGGGGGGTTGCATCACAGTGATAATACAAATAGCGCTCAGCGCTAATGCAAATGGTTTTTTAAACTATAGTCCGCCCCTCCAATGGTCTGAGGGACAGTGAACTGGCCCCCTGTTTTAAAAGTTTGAGGACCCCTGCCCTAGAGGGTTGTGTCACTACACACAGCCTACCCCCACGCCGGGCCCACCTGCCGCAGTGCCACGTGGGTCCCCAGGCAGAGTTTGTTTGGACATGGCTCTTGGTTCTTCTCCAGGGTTGCAGCATTGGCCTCTCCTGTGAACTGGACCATGTGAAGCATGCCAGGGACACATCTCTGCACCCTGGGTTCATTTCCCTTTGATTTGTTTCGCTTAGAAATCTGCATGGTGTTGGCCGGGTGTGGTGGTGTGCACTCATAGTCCCTGCTGCACAGGAGACTGAGGCAGGAGAATCGCTTGAGCCCAGGAGTTGGAGGCTGCAGTGAGCTATGATTGCTCCAGAGCACTCTAGCCTGGGTGACAGAGCAAGATCTTGGTTCTAAAATAGAAATTTTTAAATTAAAA
>NW_007210684.1:0-573 GCF_000164805.1 Carlito syrichta | reverse complement strand
TACACACAGCCTACCCCCACGCCGGGCCCACCTGCCGCAGTGCCACGTGGGTCCCCAGGCAGAGTTTGTTTGGACATGGCTCTTGGTTCTTCTCCAGGGTTGCAGTATTGGCCTCTCCTGTGAACTGGACCATGTGAAGCATGCCAGGGACACATCTCTGCACCCCGGGTTCATTTCCCTTTGATTTGTTTCGCTTAGAAATCTGCATGGTGTTGGCCGGGTGCGGTGGTGTGCACTCATAGTCCCTGCTGCACAGGAGACTGAGGCAGGAGAATCGCTTGAGCCCAGGAGTTGGAGGCTGCAGTGAGCTATGATTGCTCCAGAGCACTCTAGCCTGGGTGACAGAGCAAGATCTTGGTTCTAAAATAAAAATTTTTAAATTAAAAAAGCAACCTGCACAGTGTGCCTTCAGGTGATGATGCTGGGCTGGTGTCTGCCGTCTCCCTCCTTTTCTTCTTGGTGGTTCCTCCCTCTTCCTCTCTTCTTTCCTACCTAAATGTTTATCCAGTCCCTCCTGCATTAGATGTCTGTGTTGTGCAATACATTGCTATGAATATGGTGATGGCCTACTTG
>NW_007210683.1:0-406 GCF_000164805.1 Carlito syrichta | reverse complement strand
TATGGGAAAGCATTTAGGAAATGATCTTATCTAAATAGATGTGAAAGAATCCATAGGGGAGAGAAAACATTCAAAAGTGAAAAATGTGACAAAGCCTTTTTCTCAAGGAGAACTTATTGGACATAAGACCATTCATACTGGAGAGAAACCCTAAAAATGTGCAGAATGTGGTAAAGCCTTTTGCTTTTGTTCACAACTTACTCGACATATGGTGGTTCATACCAGAAAGAAACCCTACAAATGTGAAGAATGTGGCAAAGCCTTTCGCATTTATTCACATCTTGCTCAATATACAATGATCCCTACTGGAGTGAAATCCTACAAATATGAAGAATGTGGCAAAGCCTTTTATGTTCATTCAAAAATTGCTCAACATAAGATTATCCATACTGGAGAGAAACCCTAC
>NW_007210682.1:0-8967 GCF_000164805.1 Carlito syrichta | reverse complement strand
TTTTAGTTTCTCTCCTCATTCTCTCTTCCTATCCTATCTTGACCCTCATCTTTGTTGGGCAGTCTTAATGCTGATTCCCAGAAACGTGGCCATCACTTTCGAAGCTCCCTTCATTTTGGAAAGAGCACAGGACCTTCATGAAAATGGGATTCCTAAAGGCACGTTCTTATGCCCAAACTTCCTGAGGTGGGTATGTAGATCAGGTCCCCACCTCACAGACAAAAGATCCACCACTTATGCAAAAAAGTGCCTCACAGTGAGCCAAAGATTAAAAAGCAAACATAAAGGTTTATCTCCCACACCATCCTTGCCAGTTTTTTTCAGCCCTGATTCCTTGGGGTTCGATTCTCAGAAAAATTCAGAGACCTTTGCTCATTGCTGTTGACTCTTCTGCCCCCCAACTTGCTGCACCGGTCATGGCAGCCTTGCTGAGACTGCCAGCCCAGGACACATTACTGTCAATTGCACTGGAATAGTTTGTGTGAGAGAATGTCCTGTTGCAGAACACACAGAGGGAAGCAAAACACTGATTATTTAATTTGCATTGTTTTTCCATGAAGCGGAAGAAACTCCTTTCTGCAAGGTGCACAGAGGCAAAATGATTAAAACAGAAGAGCCAGAATTGAATAATCAAACCTAGTTGCTGAAAATAAAAGGGGAGGGGGAACTCAAGGAAGCAGAAGTAGTCATTAAAAAACAATGTTATTTAAGTAATACTACATCTCTCCTGCCTTATCATTCTAATTACATTCAACTAATCTACAAAAATTGAAAGGTAATGAGCAGTATTTCCTTCAAGCACATTAAATAATAGTGTCAAAATGCAAATTTATTCATTAATTAGATGAGAATGTTAAATATTCATGAATTGATGCTCCCAGTATATAATTAATCCCTAGGTCTTTGAGCCCAAAACATTTAGAAGATAAAGTGCATATACCATCACTATTATAAACTGATACCATTCCTAAAAAATGCCCCTTAGGGCAAAGGTTAGACACCTGCCAGATCTCTAACTGGAACTTCAACTTATCAATCTTTTATACTACATTTTAATAGAAACAAGATTATAAGATTTATATTTATATTTACATTTCTGATAACGTAGGTTGGAAATAAATATTTCAGACTTGAAGAAGCTCCTGATTGGCCTGAATATACTAGATCTAAAATTGTTTTGTTTCTGACCTTGGGCAAATGGAATCATTTTATGAAAGTCTCCCTCTTAAGTGAAAAGATCTGTGTTTTTACCTCCTTCTCTTCTCTCTCTCTCTCTCCTCCGCTTCTTTATTTTGGTTAAGCCCAGTTATTTCATTTGAAGTTGCTTTCAAATCTCTTGAAAATACAACCCATTTTCTCCACATGGCCTGTCCCATCTAGGGTCTGTTATGAGATGGCCCCAGCCAACACAAAAAATGCACCTTCCTTGACAAGTGTAAGTGAGGAGCTCAAAGTTAAAACAAAACAGGTAGCCTTGGTGAGTGAGAAAGGGGTCACATACTCTGTGTTCTCAGAAAGATGGCACACAAGTGTCACAGGATCTCCCTTTCTACCATCAAGCCAAACCAGTTCCTCCTATCCCCTGTCTCCCACTGGCCATTTTAAAGAAACATATAACAGAGACTTCGGGCTTGGACTTGGAAACCATCCAATCCGAGTTCAACTACTTTGACCAATCAGAGCTGAACAAGTTTGACTCCTTTATTTGCATAGAAGGATTTGATTAATAACTGAGGCAAGAACTTACCCTGTTTGGTCCAGGTCCTCCCATAGGTCTTCCAAGAGTGCACTTCCACTTGTACTGAAGGCCACCAATATGCAGATTGTTTTTGTTTTGGAAAATAAAGCTCTCCTTTTTCCTCTGCAGATCTCGTGGTGATCTTTTGTTAGGAGGCCATATGAAATTTGAAAATCATTTCCCTCCCTAAATGGCTAATACATCTTTCTAGGTTCTGGAATGGTAAAGTCACCCATTCACAGAGTTCCTTATTTACTGTCTAGGTTACTTGTGTCACTGTCAATTTTGATTCACAATTATTATTATTGATCCCTGGGAAAACCCACAAGTACAAAGTAACAATTGAAAAATATTTACATTTTTTTACCAAAAGTCAGCATAGTTGGACATTTTATTCCTCATCTTATCTCTTTCCACAGTTATTGGCAGACTTTATAGTGTTTGGAAGTTATAGTCAGGGACACAGCTCTTCCAATTCTGTAAAACTACATGAGTATATCTTTATTTCCATATGGTGGATTGGATTCTTATTCCCAATTATTTACCTCTCCATATGTTATAATTTTACAACCATACCTCTTGGCATGTGATTTTTGCAATACATCCTCTAAGAGTGCCCTGAGTCTGTTTCTCTGCCTCACTGATGTAGGACTTAGCCATATAACTTGTTTTGACAAGCCAGGCTCAGTGGCTCAGTCTGTAATCCCAGAACTTTGGGAGGCTGAGGTGAGTGGATTGCCTGAGCCTGTGGGTTCAAGACCCGCGTGGGTGACTTGACGAGACCTCATCTCTACAATAAATAAAACATTAGCCGGGCATGGTAGCACTCGCCTGTAGTTCCAGCTACTTGGAAGGCTGAGACAGAAGGATCACCAGAGCCCAGCAGGTCGAGGCTGCAGTGGCCGGGATTGTGTCCTGTACTCCAGTCTGGGTGACAGAGTGAGACTCCAACTAAAAAAAAAAAAACAAACTTGCTTTGACAAACAAAATATTGGTGGAAGGAAAGTAAGCCAACACAAAGACAAGACTTTAAGAGGCATCATGTGCTTACACTCATTCCCTTATGCTTCTGTCATTTACCTTGAGAAGAGCACACCTCAAGGAGCTGCTAATCCAAGGAGTATGAATGAAAACATGGAGACAACCTGACCCAGGCCTTAGGCTGGAGCCACACCCAATGTAGATCAACTGAACTCCAGACCCAAGGACTGGGCTTGGCATGTGGTCAAATTGTGTCTCTGTTTTGGTTTCTGGATGGCCTTGCATTAATATCTCAACTCCTCAAAACCTTTCCTCTCTTATTTATAAAATGGTGATATACATTTTATGGGGTTCTTGTGAGGATTATGAGAGATTATATATAAATATCTGTCTTTTGAATGCTTATTAAAAGCCAAATACTATGTCAAATACTTTACAATCATTATCTCTGGACCTATAATTTCTACTAATGCCTAGTATATTATTTCTTTGGATATCTACATGCCTATGTCCTTGCCTCCTTTAAGTCTTTAAGCTCACTAGTTTTCTTTCTGCAATTAGTCTAATCTACTGTTAATCCTATCCAGTATATTTTTAATCTCATACATTGCAGTTTTCTTTTCTAGAAACTTAATAAAGTTATCTTAAAATATTTTCTTATGTTTGTGCTTAGCCTTTTGGACATATGGAAAGTACTTATAACAATTGTTTTGATATTCCTATCTGCTAATTGTAACATTTGTGTCCATTCTGGGTCAGTTTTAACTGATTTGTCTTCATATTTTCTTGCTACTTTGCAGTCCTAGCAATTTTTTATTATATGCCAGACATTGTGGACTTAATTTTGTTGGGTACTGGACATTGTTGTCTCTCTATAAATATTCTTGGTCTTTAATTTGGAATGCAGTTAAATTACTTGGAAGCAGTTTAACTCAGTTAACTGAGAAATGAGGAATAATTAGTTCCAGTCTTAATACTGCCCTGGTCCTAACTAAAACCTTTAAGAGCAAAGCCCAAAGGAATTAAACTGCTTCCAAGTACGGGCTCAGTGGCTCAGCCTGTAATCCCGTGCCTTTGGGAGGCTGAGGTGAGTGGATTGCCTGAGCCTGCGGATTCGAGACCCGCCTGGGCAGGCAAGACCTCATCCCTACAATAAATCAAAAAATTAGCCGGGCGTGGTAGCGTGTGCCTGTAATTCCGGCCACTCAGAAGGCTGAGGCGGAAGGATCGCCGGAGCCCAGCAGGCGAGGCTGCAGTGGCCAGGAGCAGCCACTGCACTCCAGTCTGGGCAACCAGAGCGAGACTCCAACTCAAAAAAAAAAAAAAGAACTTTCTGAGTAATGTGCTCAATGCTCTATAAATTATGAGATTTTCCACTTTTGCTAGTGAAAATGGGCACTATTCCCAGTCCGTGTGAGCATTGGCAATTATTCCCTCTAATTCTTTTGGTTAGTTAATTCCCTGGTCTCAGTTGCATGAACTGATGAGTATGCAACTGAAGACTCTAGAGGGATCCTCTGGAAATCTCGGAACTTCTCTCTCTGTTCTTCTTTCTCCTATCTGGTACTCTACCTGCCACTTCTGGTTGCTCTAGTCTCTCTTCTTGCCAGAAGATGAAGTCTTTAATTATTTTTAAAAATAATAGTCTTATGTATGTGCCACAACAGAGATCAGGGCCGTGAACTTATTTCTGTCATGTATTGAGAAGTGAAAGCTACTTTTGGCGTGTGTGCTGACCAATACTGTCTGATTTTTTTTGTTTGTTTTTGAGTTGGAGTCTCACTCTGTCGCCCAGACTGGAGTGCAGTGGCTACTCCCTGCCACCACAGCCTTGACCTGCTGGGCTCCAGTGATCCTTCCGCCTCAGCCTTCCAAGTAGCTGGAATTACAGGCATGCGCTACCACACCCGGCTGATTTTTTGATTTATTGTAGGGATGAGGTCTCGCTGCCCAGGCAGGTCTCGAACCCGCAGGCTCAGGCAATCCACTCACCTCAGCCTCCCAAAGGCACGGGATTACAGGCTGAGCCACCGAGCCCGGCTGCTGTCTGATTTTAAGTGCTAAAAAACTTTAAACACAAAAACATGGAACTAGTCATCCTTTCTGTAAATGACACATGGGCAACAAGAAGGGATATAAAGAATGCTTCTATTGTTCTCTGTGAGTGTCTGAATTTGGAAAGGGCAGGAAAACATCTGGATATCACTGGAATCACTAGAAAGTAGGACCACAGACAAACAAGTTGAATTTCAGAACACCCTTTGTCACTGTCAGTAAAATTATTAGTGAAATGAACTAATGCATTGTGTAAAGCATTAGCATAAGATGGTGTCTTTGTGAAGGACATGAGGTGTCATGATAGATGGAAACATACAGTGACTACATTGATTCTTTCATTTGAAGTTGTGAGACCATAGATGTCCAGAGTGATGAACCAAATGTTTATGTGAGCAAGGACAGCTGCATCTATGTGGTTCTCAACGGGAAACTTGAGCTTGGGTTGCTCAGTATGATACTGCATAGGCTATGAAGCAGGATGAGGACCAGGGCACCTGGGATTTCCTCAAATAGTTGGGTGTCATGTTAGGAGGGAGGAAGCAAATGGGAAGGGACATTTGTCTGTCTAATTGTCACTGGATGATCCAGGGACATTTCTAGTATGTCTAAAGTGGTCCCAGATTATTTGCTTATCTTCAACCTGACATCTATACTTATATTCGGAATAATGTGTTCATATTGCAAATTGATGTGAATATTGTCACCTATCACCAAAATAAATACTTTGATCTAATCATCTCTATTTGGTTGTACTTCTTAAATCTGCTTGACCAGGTAATTTTTTAAATATCATATATAAATTATTCACAATAGTAATAGGAATTGTACTAACAGGTAAAACTTACTGGCTCAGTATGGGTTAAGTTCTTTACATAAATCAGCTCATTTAATCATATCAATAGCTACAGAAATGAAAAATGTTAGCATTTGCAGATGGGGATTAGAGAGATTAAATAACTTGCCTAAAGTCATACATTTTTTAAACAGCGAATCTGAAAAGACTCTGATTTCTCATCTGAAAATACAGGTGTTTATTAGATGCCCTTTGATAGATATTAGTGCTAAATGAAATAGTGTTGTGAGATTTTCAGCTGCAATATCTAACACGGTATAAGCACCTAACATAGTAGATAAGCATTACCTTCACTCTCATCTATGTTTTGCTCAATGTCACACAGCAAGTGGGAGCCAGAATTTGAAATCCATGTCTTCTGATTCCAGAGCCTCCATTTTTAACCACAGCTCTCCCGCCTGTAATTTTAAAGGTGTTATACTCTGTTTCATACAGGCTTTGGTATAATTAGAGGTATGGCTTCAATTCCTGGCTGAAAGATCTGACAAACAAGAAGGATTAAAACAAAAAAGCAAACTAGAATCATAGAAGAGAGATCCCATGGTTTCCAGAGGAGCAGGCTTCTTCAAAAAACCCTTAATACAAGATATTCTGGCTACCCCAAACCTGAGACAGGATAGTATTCTAAGAGCAGATCAGCAGAACAGCCAATCAAAAAGGAATAGGCAGATGCCATCAGAGATTCCTGTGGAGATTAAATTGCAAATGTGTAATGACCAGAATGAAGCATGTAGTCTTCCATGACTACTAACTAATCAGTTCATTGAGTAGCTAATATGGTCAACAAGATAGGAAGAGAGATGTCATCAGAAAGGTCACTGACTTTTCTGTGCATGGGTGGAGCACCTTAAAGCTTCCTTGTGACTTTAAGACACAGGACAAAAATAAAAACAATACAAAAAACCCCAGAGAATAAATAAAACATAACCATGAAAATAGCATAGCATCAACCTAAGAGATAAGTGAGAAAAAATGCAGTAGCAGTAACAAGAAGAGTAGTGGGTATGGCAGTCGTGCTTGAAACCTGGTCCTTTCATCAGAACTGGCTCACCAAGCATGCATGTGAAAGTTGCTCATGGGTGATGGATGCTACCTGAGGACTTACCTGAATTCTCCCTTCTACTTCTCTGATTGACCTGTTACCCCTTGCTACTTTTTTTTTCTTTTTAAATAGAATTTATTTTTAGAGTAGCCTTAGGTTCACAGCAAAATTGAGAGGATGGTACAGAGATTTCCCATGTACTCTCTGCCCATACTTGCATAGTCTCCTCTTTTATCAACATCCCCGCCAGAGTGGAATATTTTTTACATCACTATCACTCAGAGTCCATGGTTTACATTAGGATTCACTCTTGGTGTTGGACCCTGGACAAATTTTTAATGACATATATCTATCAGTATCCTCTGTGATTCACTTATTCACCTCTTCCTCTCCCTAATCCTTGGCCACTACTGTCTTGGTCTTACTGTCTCTATAGTTTTCCCTTTTCCATAATGTGCTGTGCAACAGGGATACCCAGTCTTCTTGGCATCAAGGACAAGTTTGGTGGAAGACAATTTCTCCCAGGACAGTAGGGTTGGGGGGCAGGATGGGGAGAGGTATGAGGAGTCATCAGGCATTAGATTCTTATAAGGAGCATGCAGCCTAGATCCCTCACATGCGCAGTTCATAATAGGGTTCAAACTCTGATGAGAATTTTATGTCACACTGATCTGCCAGAAAGCTGAGCTCTGCTAACCTACCACTCACCTCCTGCTGGGGAGCCTAGTTCCTCACAGGCCACAGACCATCCCAGCCCATGGCCCAGGTCTTGGAGACCCCTGTGTACATTATTTGAAATCATAGCATGTAGACTTTTCAAACTGGCTTTTTTCACGTAGTAATAGGCATTTAAGTTTCCTCCATGTCTTTTCATGACGATAGCTCAATTTCTTTTTAGTTCTGAATAATATTCCATTGTATGGGTGTACCACAGTTTATCCCGTTCACCTAGGACATCTTGATCACTTTCAAGTTTTTGCAGTTATGAATAAAGCTGCTATAAACATCCAACTGCATGTTTTTGTGTAGACATGGTTTAAACTTCCTTGTATAAGGAGCATGATTCTTAATTGTATGCTAAGAGTATAAATAGTTTGCAAGAAACTACCAGGTTGTGTTCTAAAGTGGCTCTACCATTTTGTATTGCCACTAGCAATGAGTGAGAGTCTCTGTTGCTCTACATCCTTTGGTGTCCGTGGACCATCTGAATTTTGACTATTCACCTCGTTGTTTTAATTTACATTTCTACAGTTACATAATATATGAATGATCTTTTCATATGCTTACTTATCATTCATATATCTTCTTTGGTAAGGTATCTATCAAGGTCTATAGCCCATTTCTTAATTTAGTGTTTGTTGCCTTATTGTTGATTTCTAAGTGTTTTTGTGTATTTTGAATAACTGTCCCTTATGAAATATGTCTTTTACAACCGTTCTCCCAGGCTGTGACTTGTCTTTTTATTCTCCTGATGATGTCTTTCACAGAGAAGAAATTTTTTATATTATTTTATTTTAGAGTCATGGAGTATATAGGTGAGGATCTATTAAATAAATATACTGCATGAAGGCGACATTTGGGCTTCTGACAAGCTGTCCCCCATCCTGGTAGTGAGCATGGTACCCAACGGGTGGTTTTGTATCTATTTTCCTACCTCCCTATCTCCTTTAGCGGTGCCTATGGCTGTTGCTCCCAATCTTGTGCCCATATGTGCCAAATGTTCAGTGCCCACTTATGAATGAGAACACACAGTACTTACAGTACTTAGGGGTTTTTTTGTTTCTGTGATAATTTACTTAGAAAGATGATCTCTGGCTGCATCCATGTTGCTGCAAAAGATATGATTTTGCTCTTCTTTATGACTGCATAGTATTCCATAATGTATATAAACCACATTTTCTTTATCCAGTCAACCTTCATTGGGCATTTGGATTAGTTCTATGCTTCTTGCTATTGTGAATAGTGCTGTAATAAACATATAACTGCAGGTGTATTTTTGGTAGAGCAATTCATGCCATTGGGCATATTACCAGAAGTGGAATTGCTGGGTCAAAAGGTAGCTTTATTTATAGTTCTTTGAGAAGTCACCAAACTGCTTTCCACAAAGTTGAATTAGCTTTCATTCCCATCAACAGTGTACGAGCATTCTCTTTTCTCTTTAGTATTACCAACACCTGTTTTGTGTGTGTGTGTGTGTGTGTGTGTGTGTGTGTGTGTGTGACTTTTTAATAATAGCTATCCTGACCAGTGTGAGATGGTATCTCATTGCAGTTTTGATTTGCATTTCTGTGATTA
>NW_007210681.1:0-16954 GCF_000164805.1 Carlito syrichta | reverse complement strand
CAGGCATGCGCTACCACACCCGGCTGATTTTTTGATTTATTGTAGGGATGAGGTCTCGCTGCCCAGGCAGGTCTCGAACCCGCAGGCTCAGGCAATCCACTCACCTCAGCCTCCCAAAGGCACGGGATTACAGGCTGAGCCACCGAGCCCGGCTGCTGTCTGATTTTAAGTGCTAAAAAACTTTAAACACAAAAACATGGAACTAGTCATCCTTTCTGTAAATGACACATGGGCAACAAGAAGGGATATAAAGAATGCTTCTATTGTTCTCTGTGAGTGTCTGAATTTGGAAAGGGCAGGAAAACATCTGGAAATCACTGGAATCACTAGAAAGTAGGACCACAGACAAACAAGTTGAATTTCAGAACACCCTTTGTCACTGTCAGTAAAATTATTAGTGAAATGAACTAATGCATTGTGTAAAGCATTAGCATAAGATGGTGTCTTTGTGAAGGACATGAGGTGTCATGATATATGGAAACATACAGTGACTACATTGATTCTTTCATTTGAAGTTGTGAGACCATAGATGTCCAGAGTGATGAACCAAATGTTTATGTGAGCAAGGACAGCTGCATCTATGTGGTTCTCAACGGGAAACTTGAGCTTGGGTTGCTCAGTATGATACTGCATAGGCTATGAAGCAGGATGAGGACCAGGGCACCTGGGATTTCCTCAAATAGTTGGGTGTCATGTTAGGAGGGAGGAAGCAAATGGGAAGGGACATTTGTCTGTCTAATTGTCACTGGATGATCCAGGGACATTTCTAGTATGTCTAAAGTGGTCCCAGATTATTTGCTTATCTTCAACCTGACATCTATACTTATATTCGGAATAATGTGTTCATATTGCAAATTGATGTGAATATTGTCACCTATCACCAAAATAAATACTTTGATCTAATCATCTCTATTTGGTTGTACTTCTTAAATCTGCTTGACCAGGTAATTTTTTAAATATCATATATAAATTATTCACAATAGTAATAGGAATTGTACTAACAGGTAAAACTTACTGGCTCAGTATGGGTTAAGTTCTTTACATAAATCAGCTCATTTAATCATATCAATAGCTACAGAAATGAAAAATGTTAGCATTTGCAGATGGGGATTAGAGAGATTAAATAACTTGCCTAAAGTCATACATTTTTTAAACAGCGAATCTGAAAAGACTCTGATTTCTCATCTGAAAATACAGGTGTTTATTAGATGCCCTTTGATAGATATTAGTGCTAAATGAAATAGTGTTGTGAGATTTTCAGCTGCAATATCTAACACGGTATAAGCACCTAACATAGTAGATAAGCATTACCTTCACTCTCATCTATGTTTTGCTCAATGTCACACAGCAAGTGGGAGCCAGAATTTGAAATCCATGTCTTCTGATTCCAGAGCCTCCATTTTTAACCACAGCTCTCCCGCCTGTAATTTTAAAGGTGTTATACTCTGTTTCATACAGGCTTTGGTATAATTAGAGGTATGGCTTCAATTCCTGGCTGAAAGATCTGACAAACAAGAAGGATTAAAACAAAAAAGCAAACTAGAATCATAGAAGAGAGATCCCATGGTTTCCAGAGGAGCAGGCTTCTTCAAAAAACCCTTAATACAAGATATTCTGGCTACCCCAAACCTGAGACAGGATAGTATTCTAAGAGCAGATCAGCAGAACAGCCAATCAAAAAGGAATAGGCAGATGCCATCAGAGATTCCTGTGGAGATTAAATTGCAAATGTGTAATGACCAGAATGAAGCATGTAGTCTTCCATGACTACTAACTAATCAGTTCATTGAGTAGCTAATATGGTCAACAAGATAGGAAGAGAGATGTCATCAGAAAGGTCACTGACTTTTCTGTGCATGGGTGGAGCACCTTAAAGCTTCCTTGTGACTTTAAGACACAGGACAAAAATAAAAACAATACAAAAAACCCCAGAGAATAAATAAAACATAACCATGAAAATAGCATAGCATCAACCTAAGAGATAAGTGAGAAAAAATGCAGTAGCAGTAACAAGAAGAGTAGTGGGTATGGCAGTCGTGCTTGAAACCTGGTCCTTTCATCAGAACTGGCTCACCAAGCATGCATGTGAAAGTTGCTCATGGGTGATGGATGCTACTTGAGGACTTACCTGAATTCTCCCTTCTACTTCTCTGATTGACCTGTTACCCCTTGCTACTTTTTTTTCTTTTTAAATAGAATTTATTTTTAGAGTAGCCTTAGGTTCACAGCAAAATTGAGAGGATGGTACAGAGATTTCCCATGTACTCTCTGCCCATACTTGCATAGTCTCCTCTTTTATCAACATCCCCGCCAGAGTGGAATATTTTTTACATCACTATCACTCAGAGTCCATGGTTTACATTAGGATTCACTCTTGGTGTTGGACCCTGGACAAATTTTTAATGACATATATCTATCAGTATCCTCTGTGATTCACTTATTCACCTCTTCCTCTCCCTAATCCTTGGCCACTACTGTCTTGGTCTTACTGTCTCTATAGTTTTCCCTTTTCCATAATGTGCTGTGCAACAGGGATACCCAGTCTTCTTGGCATCAAGGACAAGTTTGGTGGAAGACAATTTCTCCCAGGACAGTAGGGTTGGGGGGCAGGATGGGGAGAGGTATGAGGAGTCATCAGGCATTAGATTCTTATAAGGAGCATGCAGCCTAGATCCCTCACATGCGCAGTTCATAATAGGGTTCAAACTCTGATGAGAATTTTATGTCACACTGATCTGCCAGAAAGCTGAGCTCTGCTAACCTACCACTCACCTCCTGCTGGGGAGCCTAGTTCCTCACAGGCCACAGACCATCCCAGCCCATGGCCCAGGTCTTGGAGACCCCTGTGTACATTATTTGAAATCATAGCATGTAGACTTTTCAAACTGGCTTTTTTCACGTAGTAATAGGCATTTAAGTTTCCTCCATGTCTTTTCATGACGATAGCTCAATTTCTTTTTAGTTCTGAATAATATTCCATTGTATGGGTGTACCACAGTTTATCCCGTTCACCTAGGACATCTTGATCACTTTCAAGTTTTTGCAGTTATGAATAAAGCTGCTATAAACATCCAACTGCATGTTTTTGTGTAGACATGGTTTAAACTTCCTTGTATAAGGAGCATGATTCTTAATTGTATGCTAAGAGTATAAATAGTTTGCAAGAAACTACCAGGTTGTGTTCTAAAGTGGCTCTACCATTTTGTATTGCCACTAGCAATGAGTGAGAGTCTCTGTTGCTCTACATCCTTTGGTGTCCGTGGACCATCTGAATTTTGACTATTCACCTCGTTGTTTTAATTTACATTTCTACAGTTACATAATATATGAATGATCTTTTCATATGCTTACTTATCATTCATATATCTTCTTTGGTAAGGTATCTATCAAGGTCTATAGCCCATTTCTTAATTTAGTGTTTGTTGCCTTATTGTTGATTTCTAAGTGTTTTTGTGTATTTTGAATAACTGTCCCTTATGAAATATGTCTTTTACAACCGTTCTCCCAGGCTGTGACTTGTCTTTTTATTCTCCTGATGATGTCTTTCACAGAGAAGAAATTTTTTATATTATTTTATTTTAGAGTCATGGAGTATATAGGTGAGGATCTATTAAATAAATATACTGCATGAAGGCGACATTTGGGCTTCTGACAAGCTGTCCCCCATCCTGGTAGTGAGCATGGTACCCAACGGGTGGTTTTGTATCTATTTTCCTACCTCCCTATCTCCTTTAGCGGTGCCTATGGCTGTTGCTCCCAATCTTGTGCCCATATGTGCCAAATGTTCAGTGCCCACTTATGAATGAGAACACACAGTACTTACAGTACTTAGGGGTTTTTTTGTTTCTGTGATAATTTACTTAGAAAGATGATCTCTGGCTGCATCCATGTTGCTGCAAAAGATATGATTTTGCTCTTCTTTATGACTGCATAGTATTCCATAATGTATATAAACCACATTTTCTTTATCCAGTCAACCTTCATTGGGCATTTGGATTAGTTCTATGCTTCTTGCTATTGTGAATAGTGCTGTAATAAACATATAACTGCAGGTGTATTTTTGGTAGAGCAATTCATGCCATTGGGCATATTACCAGAAGTGGAATTGCTGGGTCAAAAGGTAGCTTTATTTATAGTTCTTTGAGAAGTCACCAAACTGCTTTCCACAAAGTTGAATTAGCTTTCATTCCCATCAACAGTGTACGAGCATTCTCTTTTCTCTTTAGTATTACCAACACCTGTTTTGTGTGTGTGTGTGTGTGTGTGTGTGTGTGTGTGTGTGTGACTTTTTAATAATAGCTATCCTGACCAGTGTGAGATGGTATCTCATTGCAGTTTGATTTGCATTTCTGTGATTAATGATGCTGAGCATTTTTATATGCTGTTGGCTACTTGGTGTGTGTCTTCCTTTAAGATGTGTCTGTTAATGTCTTTTGCCCACTTTTTAATGGGGTTATTTGCTTTTTTTTTCCCCTGTTGACTTATTTGAGTGACTTACAGATCCTGGATGTTAAGTCTTTGTCAGATGTGTAGTTTGCAAATATTTTTCTCATTTGTGAGTGTCTCTTCACTCTCTCAGTGGTTTGTTGGCTCTGCAGAAACTTTTTAGCTTGATTAGGTATCACCTGTCAATTTAAATTTTTGCTGCATTTGCTTTTGAGTACTTGGCCATGAAATCATTGTCTAGGACAATATTCAGTAGTGTTCCCTATGTTTTCTTCTAATATTCTTATAGTTTGAGGTCTCACATTTATGTCCTTGAGCCATTTGCAGTTACTTTTTGCATATGGTGACAGGTAGAGGTCCAATTTCATTCTTCTGTGTATGGTTAGCCAGCTTTCCCAGCACCATTTGCTAAAGAGGATTTGTTTCCCCAATGTTTGTTTTTGTTGGCTTTGTCAATGTTGAACTCGTTGAAGTTCTATGGTTTTATATCCAGGTTCTCTAACCTGTTCCATTGGTCTATGTGTCTATTTTTGTACCAGTACCATGCTGTTTTGGTTAGTGTAGCCTTGTAGTAAAGTTTGAAGTTGAGGAGTCTCATAATATCAGTTTTATTTATTATATTTTTTTGTTGAGGATTACTTTAGCTATTCAGGCTCCTTTTTGCATTCATATGAATTTAAGTGTTGTCTTTTCTGGGTCTGTGAAAAGTGTTGCTGATTATTCGATAAGGATTGCATTGAATGTGTAGATTGCATTGGGAATGTGTGTTTTGTATTTCTCTTTGTAAAGATCTTTCACTTCTTTTGTTAGATAAATACTGAGGTACTTTGTGTGTGTGCAGCTGCTGTGATTGGGTTATGGTTTTTTATTTGGTTTTCAGCCTGCTTGTTGTTGGTGTATAGAAATACACTAGCCAGGTTCACTCTGCAGTTACTCTTTCCCTGCTTAGGAGCTGGCCACCAGGCTCTGCTGGCAGAAGCTGCATTCACAGCAGTTAACCGGGCACAGGCTTTGCTCCCCATTCCACTTGAGCTCTGGTTGTCTGCCACTCAGCCCTGACACTTCTCCTGTATGGGACCAACAACTCACACATGGCTGTCAGGGGGTGAACTGATCCAAAGTGTCTTAGAATCACTATCCCACTCTCCTTCATCAAGAAGGGCTTCAGGTCCTGTGCGAGCCTAGTGCATGGTGGGGGATAAGGTGCCCAGATTCTTGCATCTGCCATCACATTCTGGTCACTATGTGTTCAAAGAGAACTTTGCTGGGTCCAGGGTGCTTCACCATCTAAAAGTATTTGGGATGATTCTCTCTATTTGTGTCTGGGTCCTCACTCTCTGCCTTACTCAGAAAGAGAGATGCTGGTCTGCTACTCCACAGTGGCCATTTTGAATCTTCCCTCGTATTTTCCTATTTGGATACTTCTAATTTCTTTCTCCTGCCTTATTTCTCTGGTTAGGACTTCCAGTGCTATGTTAAATAGGGGTGGTTGCACTGGACATCCTTGTCTTGTTCCAGTTCTTAGAGAGAATGCTTCCAGGTCCTACCCATTATATATGATGTTGGCTGCAGGTTTGTCATAGAAGTTTCTTATTATTTTGAGGAAGGTTCCTTCAGCGCCTAGATGTTTGAGTGTTTTTTGTGTTAATGTCAAGAAGGGATGTTGGATTTTATCAAATGCTATTTCTGTGTCTGTTGAGATAATCATGTGGTTCTTGGTTTCATATCTGTTTATGTGGTGGACTACATTTATGGATTTGTGTATGTTGAACCAGCTTTCCATCCTGGGAACTAAGTCTATCTGGTTATGATGGATGATCATTCTATTGTTCTATTGGATGTGATTTGCTAGTTTCTTGTTGAGAATTTTTGCATCTATGTTTGTCAGGGGAATTGGTCTATAAGTTTCTTTCTTTGTTGAGTCTTTTCCATTTTGGGGTATCCGGGTGATATTGCCTTCACAGAATAAGCTAAAGAGGATCTTTTTCTTCCCAATTTCCTAGAATACTTTCAGTAGAATTGGTATCAGTTCTTCTTTGTACATCTGGAAGAATTCAGCTGAAAAACCATCTGGTTTAGGGTTTTCTTCATTGAGGGGGTATCTCATTACTGAATCAATTTATTGGATTGTTATCAGTCTTCTTAGCATTTCAGATTCTTCCTGTTTCAATCTTGGGAGATTGTGTGGTGCCATGAGTACATCTATTTCCACTATATTTTCTAGCTTGCATACAGATGTTCTTAGCTGTCTCTGACAATCTTTTGTATTTCTTCAGGGTCAGTTGTAGCATCACCTTTCTTGTTTCTGCTTGTGTTTATTCAAACTTTCTCTGTTTTTTTTTCTTTGTTTGTTTTTTGTTTTTTTGGTTAATCTGCCCAAGGGTCAGTCTTATTTATCCTTTAAAGAACCAACTTTTTGACTCATTGATACTTTGTATTTTTTTTGGTCTTTATTTCATTTATCTTTTATTTTATTTTGATAATTTCCATTCTACTAGTTTGGGGATTGGATTACTCTTATTGTTTGAACTCTCTTAGGTGCTTGAGATCTTTTTTCTCAATGTGTTATAAGTGTATACATTTATAAGGGTTATAAACTTCCCTTTCAGCAATGCTTTCATGGTATCCCAAAGGTTTTGGTATTTTGAAGTATGTTGTTTAATTTCTATGTTTTTCAGGTGTTCCTGTTGGTAATTATATGTATTTTTGTTATGCTGTGGTCTGAGAAGATGCAGTATGATTCTGACCTTTCGAAATTTGTTCATGCTACATTTATGGCCAAGTATGTGGTTGATTTTAGAGTATGTTCCATGTGTGTTGAGAAGAATGAATGTTCTGATGGTTGTTGGGTGAAGATGTCTATTAGATCTACTTGGTCCAGTGTTGAGTTACAGTTCTGGATGTCTTTGTAAGTTTTCTGGCCTTGATGATCTATCCAAAACTGCTAGCAGGGTATTAAAGTCTCCAACTATTATTGTATGACTATCTATGTCCTCTCTTAGATTAATTAGCAATATTTAGAATTCTATGTCCTCCTATTGGGTGCATACACATTCAATGTGGATATTTCTTCTTTGTGAATTAAGTCCATTATCATTATGAATTGCCCTTCACTGTCCTTTTTGACTATGATTGGCTTAAAGTCTGTTTTATTGGACATAAGAGTAGATACCCCTGACCTTTTTGTTTCCCATTTGCCTGGACAATCTTTCTCCAGTTCTTTACTTTGAGCCTGTGTGTGTGCCATTTGCAGTGAGGTGGGTTTCTGAAGGCAGCAGAAATATGGATCATGCTTCACTGTCAAATTTGCCACTTTATTCAATTTACCGCTTGTACTTTTCGAGTGGCATGTTCAATACATTAACAGTTAAGTTCATTATTGATATGTGAGTGCTTGTTCCCATCATTGTTACTGAGAAGTCTGCTTTACGTTCCGGGCATTGTGGTTGGTTTGTATGGTCTACAAAGTCTGTGTTTACCTATATTTTTGCAGTGGGTGGAACTGTTCTTTCATTTCTGTACTTAAAACTTTCTTAAGTATCTCCTGAACACTGGTTTGGAGGTAATATATTCTCTTAGGGATTGGATGTCTGGGGAGGATTTTAATTCTCCTTCATTAATGAAACTTAGCTTGGTGGGGCAGGAAATTCTTGGCTAGAATTGCTTTCTTTTAAGAATGTAAAAGATTGGTCCCCATTCCCCTCTGGCTTATAAGATTTCTGCTGAGAGGTTTGCTACAATTTTGATGTGTCTCCCTTGGTAAGTGGTCTGTCCCTTCTCTCTAACTGCCTTTAGGATTTTTTCTTCCATACTCATCTTGGCAAGCCTGGTTATTATGTGTCTTTGAGATGATCTCATGTAATACTGCACAGGAATTCCCTGAATTTGTTGTATCTGCACAGCTGCCTCTCTAGCAAGATAGGGGGAGTTTTCTCAAATGACAACTTGGAAGGCTTGTTCCAAGGTATTCTCAGTTTCCTCTTCTTTCTTGGGAATGCCAATCAGCCATAGATTCATTCTCTTTATTTAATCCCTGACCTCTCATAGGCTTTTCTCATTTTCTGTAATTCTTTTCTCCTTATTTTATAAGACTGGGTTAATTCAATAATTTGAATTTCAGCCTCTGAGAGTCTTTTCTCTGTCTGATCAAATCTGCTGTTAAGGCTCACTGTTGTGTCTAGAAATTCCAGGAACAAATTCTTCATTTTAGATGTTTAGTTTGGTTCTTTCTTCAAATGGCCAAGTCAGTTTTCCCTTCCTGCACCATTTTCATGGCCAGGATGACTCGGGCATCCACTTTCTCCTGGATCTCATTGAGTCTTTTTGCCACTCATAATCTGAATTCTGTGTCTGTCTTCAGGGACAAGTCATTCTGAATATGGTCCATTACTTGAGATCTTTGTGGGTATGGAATCATTATGGCTTTGGGGATTGTCAAAAATCTTGGCTGGTTCTTCTTCATCTATGAGGGCATTCTCTTATTTATTTATTGTGGCTATTATTGGGATGACAGTTTGTATTGTTTTTCTTACTTGCTCTCTCTCCTCTGGTCTTCCTGTGGAAGGGGCAGAAGTGCCAGGGAGGCTGGCAGGCTGGAAGGAAGGCTGCAAGTACTGCAATGTGTGGCAGGGCAAATCCTGTCTTCCAGATCAGGTACTTCCTCTCCCTATGGCATCACTGGCAATGTGTGGCAGGGAAAATCCTGTCTTCCAGATCAGGTACTTCCCCTCCCTATGGCATAACAAGGGCCGGGGGTCCTGGCTGGCTGGGAGTTCCAGTGTCTTCTTCCATAGCTCATGGCCCATCAGCAGAAGTGGCAGGCAACCAGGAGGAGCCCTGTGGCTCAACTCTGGCACACATGTTCTGGTGGGTATAGCGTGGCCTCCTGCCATCTATGTGAGTCTGCTCCTCTCACACAGGAGTACAAGGCAGGCCTCAGTCTTTCCAGGAGAGACCTGACATTTCTCCTTCAGTCCATGAGTGG
This sequence comes from Carlito syrichta, assembly GCF_000164805.1. NCBI lineage: Eukaryota > Metazoa > Chordata > Mammalia > Primates > Tarsiidae > Carlito > Carlito syrichta. The sequence continues at coordinate 7,524 of NW_007210681.1, read as the reverse complement.
GTGGAGCTGATGCTGCTGCACTATGCAGAGGTGCCCCACCTCCTAGTTCCCACCCTGCTCTGTAGGAGATGCAGTTACAGTGATGGCAAGCTGCACTGGCAGCCCGGAACTGGGGCTGGGATGGACACATTCGTTTGTGTGCTAGGAACTTCCATGAGGATGGAGTGGGGAGTAGAAATGAAGGTTAAAATGGGGGAAGAATGGTGAAAGCTTAGCAATCAAAGAGAGAGCCTTCTCTAAGGAGAGCCAGTCATCCAAGTCCCGCCTCACCCAAGCCAAGTCTGATCTAATCTGGAGTAATGTCATTTTCTAAGGCGTTTCATCTGTGAAGAACTCAGGGCCTGGTAGAAGAGTTTTCTGACTGCATCAGTTCTCACTGTCCAGTAATATCTGAGTTGTGCCTCAGAGGAATCTTTCCCAAGAAGGTAAGGGTTGCGGAAAGCAGCTCCAGGGTGAAGCCTTGAGAAGAATTTACAACTGGCCTGCATTTCAGAACAGGGCTCTAATCCCAGGGCGAGTGAGGGGGAATCAGAGACCTGGGGAAAGAGTCAGGCCAACAGAGGATGGGGCTTAGATTAAGAAACTCAAATATGCAGCCATGTGGGTTCTTATCCTGCTAAACTCATCCTGGGTATGATTCCAGCATACCCAGGCCAATGTCTTTTGAAACTCATAGTGAGGGGTGGGTGTATAAGTGTAGACAGGGGCTGACAGATGCTACTTATTTACCCTCCTCTTTCTATACGCTCCTGCCACTGCTCTCCACTTAACTTTTGTCTCGGAGAGGGAGCTGGCCTTCTTACAAGGACCGCCCTACAATTCTTCATCACTTGGGCAAAATTTCATCTTCCTCTATGGTTCATGCCATTTCACTCTATCCCTGACCGCTTGTTCCACTTTTTGTCATCTTTTGGCTTTAACTAACTCCTCACTATCCACAGAGTATTGAAGCTCCTACATTTTCTTCCATCCTTTATCATCATCATCCTTCGTGACCTAGAAGTCACCAGTATGTTGAACAATCAATTTAAGATTATGATGAACACACTGTGTGTCTTCTATGGTCCCTTCAAACTATATTAAGTGGGTGTAGTTTTTCCTTTGATCCAGAATAAAGATTTAAACATTGACGTCTCTAGTTACATTCAAGGAACCCAATCTGGTCACTTCCATTATGGAAAACAAGCCTCGATTCAGAAATTAAAACAGTTCATCCCATATAACAGTCAATATTCTGGATAAGATTTAGCAACCAAGTCTCCTCTCCTTCCCCAGCTCTTCCTGGCTTCAGGTTCGATTCTTCTACTCTGGGTCATTCTGCTAACCTCTCCCGTTTGCTTTGCCATTTGACTGCCCATGGAGTTCTTGGGGTTGGCTGTGTGAAGTGATGAAGGGTAAGGGATAAACCTGTTGCTATTTGGGTGAGTGTCTTCCAGGTCTGTGGGCTTGGGGGATGTTAACAAGCTGAGCCTCTTTTTTATGGGGCTCTCCAAAGGTTCCCACAGAATTCCTCTGTCCTGCAGAGCTCTCGGCCTGGCTGGTGGACCTATAATCTGTGTGGGCCCCTTACTCGGAGAAGCTGTGGGAATGGAGACATACCATTGTACTGCTTTGCTTTCATGGCCCTGCCACAAAAGCCTGCGGGGGGTCTGTCACCCTCCAGATTTTTCCACTAGGAATCAGTCTTCAATCCACACACTGCTGTCTCGGGTGGGTCAGGCAGCAGTTCTGTTTTTCTCACCTTCAGGAAATAGAGTTCAAAGCTCTCCTAAGGTTCTTCTTGTCGGGTTTGGGATTAGAAAGTAGAACCGTTTAACCTTTTCCCCAAATGAAACAGTGGGAACTCAAGCAGGGCAACAACTTTCTCCCAAAGAATTTCTTTACCAGTTTTCCCCACAAAATTCACTGTTCGCCCTTGAACCCTCTTCTATGTTTTTCTGTCCTGAAGGAGCTCAAGATTCCCCGTACATTGACTTTTAGTGGAAATTCGTCCATTTCTTCATAAATGTCAAACCTTTAGGCATTACATTTTCATGATATCCTTTAATTAACTGTTTACTAGCTGTAAGATCTGCAGTGTTATCTGCTTTTAATTCTTTTTTTTTTTTTTTTTTTGAGTTGGGGGTCTCACTCCATTGCCCAGGCTGGAGTACAGTGGCATGCTTATGGCCACCCCAGCATCAAACCTGCTGGGCTCAGGAGATCCTTCCGCCTCAACCTTCCAAGTAATACAGGCGAAATACAGGCATGCGCTACCATGCCCAGCTAATTTTTTATTTATTATAGAGATGAGGTCTCGCCAAGTTGCTGGGGCTGGTCTCAAACCCGTGGGCTCAGGCAATCCACTCGCCTCGGCCTCTTAAAGTGCTGGGATTACAGGCTTGCGCTACTACACCCAGTCTTCTTTTAATTCTTGATGCTGACAATCTGTGTCTTCTGTTTCTTGACAAGTCTCACAAATCAAAACAACCTATCAATAGTTGTCTTTTAGAGTAACCAACTTTTGGCTATGTTGATTTTTTTAAATTGTTTTTCTACTTCCTGATTAATTAGTAGTTTCTTTTTACTGCTTCTATCGCTCTATTATCTTTGGGTTTCTTTTGCTATTCTTTTTCTACCTTCTTGAGATGAAAGCTCATAGCTCTCTAGCCTTTCTTCTTTCTTAATCTATGCATTTGAAACAACACAATTTGCTCCATGGATACATTTTGTCTGGATCACATAAGTGTTAACATACCATGTCTTCATTGTCATCCAGTTCAAAATATCTTCTATTTGCCATTGAGACTTCTTTGACACATGGGTTTTATATATGTATGATATATATCCAAATATTTGGTGATTCTCTAGCTATCTTTTTTACATGTATAGTATTATTTCACTCTGACAAGATAATCTTGGTATAGTTTCAATCCTATGAAATGTTTAGAACTTTCATCATAGTTCATCATATGACTCAGTTTTGGAGGCACTCCCTTGTGTACTTGTAAAGAATTTATATTCTGCTATTTTGGGGGTACACTGTTTTATGTGTTCCAATTATGTTAATTATATCAACCCAAATTACTAAATCCTTGATGATTTTAAATTGCTTTTTCTTTCAGTTACTGAACAATTTGCTAAAATCTCCTAGTGTGATTGTAATCTTGGCCACTTCTCACTTTATTTCTGCAAGTATTTGCTGTGTATACTTGTTTTAACTCTGTTCTTAGGTGAATACACATTTGAAATGATTATATCTGCTTGGTGGAGTGACCGTTTTATCATGAAATGTCCTCCTTTATCTCTAGTCATAACTTTTTTTTGCCTTCAAGTCTACTTTGATATTGGCCCAGACACATCAGCTGTCTTTGGCCTAGTGTTTGCCCAGCATATCTGTTTTTAGCTTTTTATGTGTAAGTACCACATGCTTATATTCAAGGTGTATCTCTTATAAACAGCATATTTTTTCTGTGTCATTCTTTGTCTCTTAGCCTATTTAGCTTACTTGTATATTGAAATTGGAACCTACACTGTGACCATGTTGACTGTCTTCATCCCACTTGTCATTTGTGGTGTCACCTATGCTTTCTTGCCATCTTTTGGGTTGTGTCCCTACTACTACCTTCTGCCATTTTTGTCAGCTTGTTTAATCTTTTATTATTTTTTTAGTGGTTCCCTCAAGATTGCAGTTCATCTTTGACTTTAATTAAAGTCTAATATAAATTTGTACTTTTTCTGTTTCATGGGTGATATAAGGCATCTATAAACTTTTACTCCATTTATCACACTCAGGCCTACTAGTTGTTAGGTTGTATTTGTTTAACATATATTTAAAATTCTACCAATTTATCATTACTACCTTTTTTAGACACCCTTTATCTCCCAGGCTGGAGTGCAGTGGTGTGATCTTAGTTCTCTGTAACCTTGAACTCCTAGGTGCAAGGGTTCATCCCACCCTAGCCTTTTGAGTAGCTAGGACCACAGACATGTGCCACCATACCCAACTAATTTTTTATTTTATTTTTGGTAGAGATGGATTTTCACTATGGGCTTTTGCTATGTTGCCCAGGCTGGTCTTGAACTTCTGGCCTCAAGTCATCATCCTCACTTGGCCTTCCAGAGCACTAGGATAACTATTGTGCCATCATTATTCACTTATGTATTTATCCTTTCAATTGCTCTTGATTACTTCTTGCATTTCTGTGTTCCCATTTGGGATATTTTATCTTCTTTGACATTTATTTCAGTCCATATTTACTGGTAAAAAATCTATGTGAAATTTCTTGGTTTTGACTTGATATAAAAAGGATATTATCATTAGTTATAAAATTCAAGTTTGGCAACTCTGGAGATGGCATTATATTATCTTTTGATTTTATCATTTCTATTGAGAAACAGCCATTGGTATGATAGTTGCTCCTTTGAAATTAATGTGTCTTTTCTACCCCTAACCGCTTTTAAGATTTTCCCTTTGTCTTTGTTTTTTTTTTCCCAGATGTAATATGAGGCACCTAAGTGTTTTTTCCTTTGTATTTATCCTTCTTGGAGTAATAAATTTCTTGAATTTGACACTTAATGTGTTTCTTGTTTTAGAAAAAGTCTTGGCCACGTATCTTCAAATAGTCCCACTCTCTACTCCAACACTTCAAGTACATGTATGTTTATCTTCTCCTGTACTTCAGACTGAATATTTACTGTTAACCAATCTTCTAGTTCACCAGTCCTCTCTTTAGCTTTGTCTGGTCTGCTATCTATTAAATTCTTATTTTCAGTTTTTCAAGTTTTCTGTTGCAGAATCTCTATTTGATTTTTAAAAGTTATCTGCTGAATTGTTCATCTTGCAATAAGTTCTGAATATATTACACACAGTAATTTTTGCTTTATGTATAATAACTCCAATATTTGTATTCCCATAGCTCCATTTTCATTGTCTGCTATTTCCCTTGTTGATCTCTTCTATTGATTTGCCTAGCAGGTTTTTTATTACATTTTGTGTATGAAAATATAAATAAATTATTTGACTCTAACTTACATTATTTTATTTCAGAGAGAGTTTATTTTTTCTTGGCAGGCAGTAGGCTGGGGGCAAATCACTGGAATTCAATTTCAGATCGAGATGATCAGAATTTTGATTCATGTGGCTAGCTATTTTTTGTTAGTCTTTCTTCTAGTGAGGAGTCCTTCAAGAATCTTATCTGAAAGCCTTAGATGTTTCCCAGAGCCTTTTCTTTGTTGGGACTTGAACTTGAATTTTTTTCTCTCAATCCCTATGAGACTGCTAAAAATGCTGTGTAGCTTTCCAGCCTCCCAGAGGCTGCCTACAAATCAGCAAATGCTTTCAAGGGAAAAGCAGACCTAAACGTCAAGTCTACCCCTTTGTACTTCCCTTCTCTGAGAATCTTGGCTCCCAATATCCTTGTCCCTTGATGTCTCCTTGGTGCCTTCCAACAGATTTGTTTTGTTCCTGTTTTATCCAACCTTCCCGGTTGCTCTTGGCAGTAAAGGCTAGTCTTATACAAGTTAATATGCTATCACTGGATCAGACACTCTTATTGTGCTTTTTACATTGTGATTTTTGATGCACACATTTTATATTCACTAGTAAGTGGTATATACCTAGAAGGAGATATATTTTTAATGTACCACCTTGTCCTGCATGTGGTATATACATATATTTACTGACTGACTGAATTTTCTATTGGGATTCTTCCGATTAAAAAACTAATGCTAACCTCACTTTCTTCAGGAGTTAAAATTTCACGTAAAAAATTTCACGTAAAAATTTCACATACTGAAGAGTCATTGGGATCAATGAATATAGACTCAGAAAAGTGAACCAGCTAAACTACATCAAAGTATGAAAATATAAATAAATTATTTGACTCTTACATTATTTACATTATCAAAAGAGTCAGATACAGAAATTCTGAAAAGTTTTAACTCCCCAGGATTATTCATTCTACATGAAATAGGTTTTCTTCTGGTGACACTTTGATCCAACATCTTCGTGTTGTCAGAGTTCAGAAGGCTTAAGGCCTCCAAGTGCTCCGCTGATTTTGATCCAACACTATAATCAGGTTTTCACTGGTTTCAGAAAAGAGGCCTGATCTCTAGAGTACAGCCACAGCTATGGCACCGGAAAGACCATGATGTGTCGACCAAAGGCCCGGTGAGGGGTAGACGGCTGGTAAATTGTGCTGCAGAAAATGCGTGTCTACTTCCTTCTTCCTTTTCTTTGACTACTTGGCATGGCAATATTTTTTCTGGTCTTTGAATTATAGTTTCTGTTATTGTTATTCCTTTGAAAATATTTTTACTGTTTACTACGGTCTAGCTCTACCATGCAAATACTAGGGTTGTGTAGGTACAGAGAGGGATATGAATAGTCTTAAACAGAATCCTCCCTTCCAGAATGGAGGAGGCAGGGTTGTATGTCTGTGTTGGTGTGTGCTTGTGTGTGAGAGAATGATGATATAGATAATGAAGAGAGTAGACAGACTAAACAGGAGGAAACTTGAGTCAGTCTCCAAATTTCAGACCAAAGTCTTGCTGTGGAAAAGATATGATTACTGAATGAACAAATAGATTTCAAGAAAATTGTTGGAATATAGTTTCTGATTACTGCAGGAAAAGCTTATTTCTAAGTTGCCTTCAGTTGAAGTCACTTGAAGATGGAAAATTAAGTTTACAGAATTGAGCAAAGGTTATTTCAAAATAAGAGCTCCTCTAAATTTTTGCCTACTTTTGTCAATGCAGAAAGAGATTTTGAGATTTCAATAGACAGGAAAGTTTGGGAACTCATAGTTCCTAAAACAGGAATTTTGATCTAAGTTGGAAAGTCCGGGAAAATATGGACAGGAGAATTCTCTCTGAGGATTTTGAGACTGCAGCCAGGTTCAAAAATGTGAGTGTCACACTTCAGCCCCCAGCTGACCAGTCCATTCAGGGAATGTGAGCCAGGATAGCATTTAACTGCCTGAGACTGAGAGGTATTAAAACAGTTGAGTTAAGTTATTGGATGTGGTTGGTCTGTAGATATAATGCCTTGATTATTCAAGATGGGCTCCTTTAAATCCTTCATTTTACCAGGGAGGAATGATGGTTGGTGGTAAACACTTCTTTTTCAACTCACTGGTGATATGGTTCTAGCAATATTTTATGATTGATCAGACTGGGGAATACAAACTTGACAATTAAGAAGTAACATTTCATTGAATTAATGTTTCTTTGTTCTACATTTACATATAGAGTACACACAATATATCTACCAGTTTATTACAGAATTCTTTGGGAATCATATATGAAAGATACTACTATTTAGAATAGATTTGACTGCTAGTAGTAGAAAATCCCCCAGATAATAGGCAGTCCTGGGTTATTTGCCTGTTTTTAGGTAATTTCCACTATCCATGTTGTTGTGGTCCAAGTTGGCATTCATTTCCTAGGACAAAGTAGAAAGGCAAAGGTTAGGAGTCAGATGTCCAGTTTTGATTTTTAATTGCAACTACTTTAGTTACATACAACAAAATTCACTTTTTGTGT
>NW_007210680.1:0-4294 GCF_000164805.1 Carlito syrichta | reverse complement strand
CAGGTCTCGAACCCGCAGGCTCAGGCAATCCACTCACCTCAGCCTCCCAAAGGCACGGGATTACAGGCTGAGCCACCGAGCCCGGCTGCTGTCTGATTTTAAGTGCTAAAAAACTTTAAACACAAAAACATGGAACTAGTCATCCTTTCTGTAAATGACACATGGGCAACAAGAAGGGATATAAAGAATGCTTCTATTGTTCTCTGTGAGTGTCTGAATTTGGAAAGGGCAGGAAAACATCTGGATATCACTGGAATCACTAGAAAGTAGGACCACAGACAAACAAGTTGAATTTCAGAACACCCTTTGTCACTGTCAGTAAAATTATTAGTGAAATGAACTAATGCATTGTGTAAAGCATTAGCATAAGATGGTGTCTTTGTGAAGGACATGAGGTGTCATGATAGATGGAAACATACAGTGACTACATTGATTCTTTCATTTGAAGTTGTGAGACCATAGATGTCCAGAGTGATGAACCAAATGTTTATGTGAGCAAGGACAGCTGCATCTATGTGGTTCTCAACGGGAAACTTGAGCTTGGGTTGCTCAGTATGATACTGCATAGGCTATGAAGCAGGATGAGGACCAGGGCACCTGGGATTTCCTCAAATAGTTGGGTGTCATGTTAGGAGGGAGGAAGCAAATGGGAAGGGACATTTGTCTGTCTAATTGTCACTGGATGATCCAGGGACATTTCTAGTATGTCTAAAGTGGTCCCAGATTATTTGCTTATCTTCAACCTGACATCTATACTTATATTCGGAATAATGTGTTCATATTGCAAATTGATGTGAATATTGTCACCTATCACCAAAATAAATACTTTGATCTAATCATCTCTATTTGGTTGTACTTCTTAAATCTGCTTGACCAGGTAATTTTTTAAATATCATATATAAATTATTCACAATAGTAATAGGAATTGTACTAACAGGTAAAACTTACTGGCTCAGTATGGGTTAAGTTCTTTACATAAATCAGCTCATTTAATCATATCAATAGCTACAGAAATGAAAAATGTTAGCATTTGCAGATGGGGATTAGAGAGATTAAATAACTTGCCTAAAGTCATACATTTTTTAAACAGCGAATCTGAAAAGACTCTGATTTCTCATCTGAAAATACAGGTGTTTATTAGATGCCCTTTGATAGATATTAGTGCTAAATGAAATAGTGTTGTGAGATTTTCAGCTGCAATATCTAACACGGTATAAGCACCTAACATAGTAGATAAGCATTACCTTCACTCTCATCTATGTTTTGCTCAATGTCACACAGCAAGTGGGAGCCAGAATTTGAAATCCATGTCTTCTGATTCCAGAGCCTCCATTTTTAACCACAGCTCTCCCGCCTGTAATTTTAAAGGTGTTATACTCTGTTTCATACAGGCTTTGGTATAATTAGAGGTATGGCTTCAATTCCTGGCTGAAAGATCTGACAAACAAGAAGGATTAAAACAAAAAAGCAAACTAGAATCATAGAAGAGAGATCCCATGGTTTCCAGAGGAGCAGGCTTCTTCAAAAAACCCTTAATACAAGATATTCTGGCTACCCCAAACCTGAGACAGGATAGTATTCTAAGAGCAGATCAGCAGAACAGCCAATCAAAAAGGAATAGGCAGATGCCATCAGAGATTCCTGTGGAGATTAAATTGCAAATGTGTAATGACCAGAATGAAGCATGTAGTCTTCCATGACTACTAACTAATCAGTTCATTGAGTAGCTAATATGGTCAACAAGATAGGAAGAGAGATGTCATCAGAAAGGTCACTGACTTTTCTGTGCATGGGTGGAGCACCTTAAAGCTTCCTTGTGACTTTAAGACACAGGACAAAAATAAAAACAATACAAAAAACCCCAGAGAATAAATAAAACATAACCATGAAAATAGCATAGCATCAACCTAAGAGATAAGTGAGAAAAAATGCAGTAGCAGTAACAAGAAGAGTAGTGGGTATGGCAGTCGTGCTTGAAACCTGGTCCTTTCATCAGAACTGGCTCACCAAGCATGCATGTGAAAGTTGCTCATGGGTGATGGATGCTACTTGAGGACTTACCTGAATTCTCCCTTCTACTTCTCTGATTGACCTGTTACCCCTTGCTACTTTTTTTTCTTTTTAAATAGAATTTATTTTTAGAGTAGCTTTAGGTTCACAGCAAAATTGAGAGGATGGTACAGAGATTTCCCATGTACTCTCTGCCCATACTTACATAGTCTCCTCTTTTATCAACATCCCCCGCCCAGAGTGGAATATTTTTTACATCACTATCACTCAGAGTCCATGGTTTACATTAGGATTCACTCTTGGTGTTGGACCCTGGACAAATTTTTAATGACATATATCTATCAGTATCCTCTGTGATTCACTTATTCACCTCTTCCCTCTCCCTAATCCTTGGCCACTACTGTCTTGGTCTTACTGTCTCTATAGTTTTCCCTTTTCCATAATGTGCTGTGCAACAGGGATACCCAGTCTTCTTGGCATCAAGGACAAGTTTGGTGGAAGACAATTTCTCCCAGGACAGTAGGGTTGGGGGGCAGGATGGGGAGAGGTATGAGGAGTCATCAGGCATTAGATTCTTATAAGGAGCATGCAGCCTAGAGCCCTCACATGCGCAGTTCATAATAGGGTTCAAACTCTGATGAGAATTTTATGTCACACTGATCTGCCAGAAAGCTGAGCTCTGCTAACCTACCACTCACCTCCTGCTGGGGAGCCTAGTTCCTCACAGGCCACAGACCATCCCAGCTCATGGCCCAGGTCTTGGAGACCCCTGTGTACATTATTTGAAATCATAGCATGTAGACTTTTCAAACTGGCTTTTTTCACGTAGTAATAGGCATTTAAGTTTCCTCCATGTCTTTTCATGACGATAGCTCAATTTCTTTTTAGTTCTGAATAATATTCCATTGTATGGGTGTACCACAGTTATCCCGTTCACCTAGGACATCTTGATCACTTTCAAGTTTTTGCAGTTATGAATAAAGCTGCTATAAACATCCAACTGCATGTTTTTGTGTAGACATGGTTTAAACTTCCTTGTATAAGGAGCATGATTCTTAATTGTATGCTAAGAGTATAAATAGTTTGCAAGAAACTACCAGGTTGTGTTCTAAAGTGGCTCTACCATTTTGTATTGCCACTAGCAATGAGTGAGAGTCTCTGTTGCTCTACATCCTTTGGTGTCCGTGGACCATCTGAATTTTGACTATTCACCTCGTTGTTTTAATTTACATTTCTACAGTTACATAATATATGAATGATCTTTTCATATGCTTACTTATCATTCATATATCTTCTTTGGTAAGGTATCTATCAAGGTCTATAGCCCATTTCTTAATTTAGTGTTTGTTGCCTTATTGTTGATTTCTAAGTGTTTTTGTGTATTTTGAATAACTGTCCCTTATGAAATATGTCTTTTACAACCGTTCTCCCAGGCTGTGACTTGTCTTTTTATTCTCCTGATGATGTCTTTCACAGAGAAGAAATTTTTTATATTATTTTATTTTAGAGTCATGGAGTATATAGGTGAGGATCTATTAAATAAATATACTGCATGAAGGCGACATTTGGGCTTCTGACAAGCTGTCCCCCATCCTGGTAGTGAGCATGGTACCCAACGGGTGGTTTTGTATCTATTTTCCTACCTCCCTATCTCCTTTAGCGGTGCCTATGGCTGTTGCTCCCAATCTTGTGCCCATATGTGCCAAATGTTCAGTGCCCACTTATGAATGAGAACACACAGTACTTACAGTACTTAGGGGTTTTTTTGTTTCTGTGATAATTTACTTAGAAAGATGATCTCTGGCTGCATCCATGTTGCTGCAAAAGATATGATTTTGCTCTTCTTTATGACTGCATAGTATTCCATAATGTATATAAACCACATTTTCTTTATCCAGTCAACCTTCATTGGGCATTTGGATTAGTTCTATGCTTCTTGCTATTGTGAATAGTGCTGTAATAAACATATAACTGCAGGTGTATTTTTGGTAGAGCAATTCATGCCATTGGGCATATTACCAGAAGTGGAATTGCTGGGTCAAAAGGTAGCTTTATTTATAGTTCTTTGAGAAGTCACCAAACTGCTTTCCACAAAGTTGAATTAGCTTTCATTCCCATCAACAGTGTACGAGCATTCTCTTTTCTCTTTAGTATTACCAACACCTGTTTTGTGTGTGTGTGTGTGTGTGTGTGTGTGTGTGTGTGTGTGACTTTTTAATAATAGCTATCCTGACCAGTGTGAGATGGTATCTCATTGCAGTTTTGATTTGCATTTCTGTGATTA
>NW_007210679.1:0-4118 GCF_000164805.1 Carlito syrichta | reverse complement strand
AAGGGATATAAAGAATGCTTCTATTGTTCTCTGTGAGTGTCTGAATTTGGAAAGGGCAGGAAAACATCTGGATATCACTGGAATCACTAGAAAGTAGGACCACAGACAAACAAGTTGAATTTCAGAACACCCTTTGTCACTGTCAGTAAAATTATTAGTGAAATGAACTAATGCATTGTGTAAAGCATTAGCATAAGATGGTGTCTTTGTGAAGGACATGAGGTGTCATGATAGATGGAAACATACAGTGACTACATTGATTCTTTCATTTGAAGTTGTGAGACCATAGATGTCCAGAGTGATGAACCAAATGTTTATGTGAGCAAGGACAGCTGCATCTATGTGGTTCTCAACGGGAAACTTGAGCTTGGGTTGCTCAGTATGATACTGCATAGGCTATGAAGCAGGATGAGGACCAGGGCACCTGGGATTTCCTCAAATAGTTGGGTGTCATGTTAGGAGGGAGGAAGCAAATGGGAAGGGACATTTGTCTGTCTAATTGTCACTGGATGATCCAGGGACATTTCTAGTATGTCTAAAGTGGTCCCAGATTATTTGCTTATCTTCAACCTGACATCTATACTTATATTCGGAATAATGTGTTCATATTGCAAATTGATGTGAATATTGTCACCTATCACCAAAATAAATACTTTGATCTAATCATCTCTATTTGGTTGTACTTCTTAAATCTGCTTGACCAGGTAATTTTTTAAATATCATATATAAATTATTCACAATAGTAATAGGAATTGTACTAACAGGTAAAACTTACTGGCTCAGTATGGGTTAAGTTCTTTACATAAATCAGCTCATTTAATCATATCAATAGCTACAGAAATGAAAAATGTTAGCATTTGCAGATGGGGATTAGAGAGATTAAATAACTTGCCTAAAGTCATACATTTTTTAAACAGCGAATCTGAAAAGACTCTGATTTCTCATCTGAAAATACAGGTGTTTATTAGATGCCCTTTGATAGATATTAGTGCTAAATGAAATAGTGTTGTGAGATTTTCAGCTGCAATATCTAACACGGTATAAGCACCTAACATAGTAGATAAGCATTACCTTCACTCTCATCTATGTTTTGCTCAATGTCACACAGCAAGTGGGAGCCAGAATTTGAAATCCATGTCTTCTGATTCCAGAGCCTCCATTTTTAACCACAGCTCTCCCGCCTGTAATTTTAAAGGTGTTATACTCTGTTTCATACAGGCTTTGGTATAATTAGAGGTATGGCTTCAATTCCTGGCTGAAAGATCTGACAAACAAGAAGGATTAAAACAAAAAAGCAAACTAGAATCATAGAAGAGAGATCCCATGGTTTCCAGAGGAGCAGGCTTCTTCAAAAAACCCTTAATACAAGATATTCTGGCTACCCCAAACCTGAGACAGGATAGTATTCTAAGAGCAGATCAGCAGAACAGCCAATCAAAAAGGAATAGGCAGATGCCATCAGAGATTCCTGTGGAGATTAAATTGCAAATGTGTAATGACCAGAATGAAGCATGTAGTCTTCCATGACTACTAACTAATCAGTTCATTGAGTAGCTAATATGGTCAACAAGATAGGAAGAGAGATGTCATCAGAAAGGTCACTGACTTTTCTGTGCATGGGTGGAGCACCTTAAAGCTTCCTTGTGACTTTAAGACACAGGACAAAAATAAAAACAATACAAAAAACCCCAGAGAATAAATAAAACATAACCATGAAAATAGCATAGCATCAACCTAAGAGATAAGTGAGAAAAAATGCAGTAGCAGTAACAAGAAGAGTAGTGGGTATGGCAGTCGTGCTTGAAACCTGGTCCTTTCATCAGAACTGGCTCACCAAGCATGCATGTGAAAGTTGCTCATGGGTGATGGATGCTACTTGAGGACTTACCTGAATTCTCCCTTCTACTTCTCTGATTGACCTGTTACCCCTTGCTACTTTTTTTTCTTTTTAAATAGAATTTATTTTTAGAGTAGCCTTAGGTTCACAGCAAAATTGAGAGGATGGTACAGAGATTTCCCATGTACTCTCTGCCCATACTTGCATAGTCTCCTCTTTTATCAACATCCCCGCCAGAGTGGAATATTTTTTACATCACTATCACTCAGAGTCCATGGTTTACATTAGGATTCACTCTTGGTGTTGGACCCTGGACAAATTTTTAATGACATATATCTATCAGTATCCTCTGTGATTCACTTATTCACCTCTTCCTCTCCCTAATCCTTGGCCACTACTGTCTTGGTCTTACTGTCTCTATAGTTTTCCCTTTTCCATAATGTGCTGTGCAACAGGGATACCCAGTCTTCTTGGCATCAAGGACAAGTTTGGTGGAAGACAATTTCTCCCAGGACAGTAGGGTTGGGGGGCAGGATGGGGAGAGGTATGAGGAGTCATCAGGCATTAGATTCTTATAAGGAGCATGCAGCCTAGATCCCTCACATGCGCAGTTCATAATAGGGTTCAAACTCTGATGAGAATTTTATGTCACACTGATCTGCCAGAAAGCTGAGCTCTGCTAACCTACCACTCACATCCTTGCTGGGGAGCTAGTTCCTCACAGGCCACAGACCATCCCAGCCCATGGCGCAGGTCTTGGAGACCCCTGTGTACATTATTTGAAATCATAGCATGTAGACTTTTTCAAACTGGCTTTTTTCACGTAGTAATAGGCATTTAAGTTTCCTCCATGTCTTTTCATGACGATAGCTCAATTTCTTTTTAGTTCTGAATAATATTCCATTGTATGGGTGTACCAGTTTATCCCGTTCACCTAGGACATCTTGATCACTTTCAAGTTTTTGCAGTTATGAATAAAGCTGCTATAAACATCCAACTGCATGTTTTTGTGTAGACATGGTTTAAACTTCCTTGTATAAGGAGCATGATTCTTAATTGTATGCTAAGAGTATAAATAGTTTGCAAGAAACTACCAGGTTGTGTTCTAAAGTGGCTCTACCATTTTGTATTGCCACTAGCAATGAGTGAGAGTCTCTGTTGCTCTACATCCTTTGGTGTCCGTGGACCATCTGAATTTTGACTATTCACCTCGTTGTTTTAATTTACATTTCTACAGTTACATAATATATGAATGATCTTTTCATATGCTTACTTATCATTCATATATCTTCTTTGGTAAGGTATCTATCAAGGTCTATAGCCCATTTCTTAATTTAGTGTTTGTTGCCTTATTGTTGATTTCTAAGTGTTTTTGTGTATTTTGAATAACTGTCCCTTATGAAATATGTCTTTTACAACCGTTCTCCCAGGCTGTGACTTGTCTTTTTATTCTCCTGATGATGTCTTTCACAGAGAAGAAATTTTTTATATTATTTTATTTTAGAGTCATGGAGTATATAGGTGAGGATCTATTAAATAAATATACTGCATGAAGGCGACATTTGGGCTTCTGACAAGCTGTCCCCCATCCTGGTAGTGAGCATGGTACCCAACGGGTGGTTTTGTATCTATTTTCCTACCTCCCTATCTCCTTTAGCGGTGCCTATGGCTGTTGCTCCCAATCTTGTGCCCATATGTGCCAAATGTTCAGTGCCCACTTATGAATGAGAACACACAGTACTTACAGTACTTAGGGGTTTTTTTGTTTCTGTGATAATTTACTTAGAAAGATGATCTCTGGCTGCATCCATGTTGCTGCAAAAGATATGATTTTGCTCTTCTTTATGACTGCATAGTATTCCATAATGTATATAAACCACATTTTCTTTATCCAGTCAACCTTCATTGGGCATTTGGATTAGTTCTATGCTTCTTGCTATTGTGAATAGTGCTGTAATAAACATATAACTGCAGGTGTATTTTTGGTAGAGCAATTCATGCCATTGGGCATATTACCAGAAGTGGAATTGCTGGGTCAAAAGGTAGCTTTATTTATAGTTCTTTGAGAAGTCACCAAACTGCTTTCCACAAAGTTGAATTAGCTTTCATTCCCATCAACAGTGTACGAGCATTCTCTTTTCTCTTTAGTATTACCAACACCTGTTTTGTGTGTGTGTGTGTGTGTGTGTGTGTGTGTGTGTGTGTGACTTTTTAATAATAGCTATCCTGACCAGTGTGAGATGGTATCTCATTGCAGTTTTGATTTGCATTTCTGTGATTA
>NW_007210678.1:0-3950 GCF_000164805.1 Carlito syrichta | reverse complement strand
ACTAATGCATTGTGTAAAGCATTAGCATAAGATGGTGTCTTTGTGAAGGACATGAGGTGTCATGATATATGGAAACATACAGTGACTACATTGATTCTTTCATTTGAAGTTGTGAGACCATAGATGTCCAGAGTGATGAACCAAATGTTTATGTGAGCAAGGACAGCTGCATCTATGTGGTTCTCAACGGGAAACTTGAGCTTGGGTTGCTCAGTATGATACTGCATAGGCTATGAAGCAGGATGAGGACCAGGGCACCTGGGATTTCCTCAAATAGTTGGGTGTCATGTTAGGAGGGAGGAAGCAAATGGGAAGGGACATTTGTCTGTCTAATTGTCACTGGATGATCCAGGGACATTTCTAGTATGTCTAAAGTGGTCCCAGATTATTTGCTTATCTTCAACCTGACATCTATACTTATATTCGGAATAATGTGTTCATATTGCAAATTGATGTGAATATTGTCACCTATCACCAAAATAAATACTTTGATCTAATCATCTCTATTTGGTTGTACTTCTTAAATCTGCTTGACCAGGTAATTTTTTAAATATCATATATAAATTATTCACAATAGTAATAGGAATTGTACTAACAGGTAAAACTTACTGGCTCAGTATGGGTTAAGTTCTTTACATAAATCAGCTCATTTAATCATATCAATAGCTACAGAAATGAAAAATGTTAGCATTTGCAGATGGGGATTAGAGAGATTAAATAACTTGCCTAAAGTCATACATTTTTTAAACAGCGAATCTGAAAAGACTCTGATTTCTCATCTGAAAATACAGGTGTTTATTAGATGCCCTTTGATAGATATTAGTGCTAAATGAAATAGTGTTGTGAGATTTTCAGCTGCAATATCTAACACGGTATAAGCACCTAACATAGTAGATAAGCATTACCTTCACTCTCATCTATGTTTTGCTCAATGTCACACAGCAAGTGGGAGCCAGAATTTGAAATCCATGTCTTCTGATTCCAGAGCCTCCATTTTTAACCACAGCTCTCCCGCCTGTAATTTTAAAGGTGTTATACTCTGTTTCATACAGGCTTTGGTATAATTAGAGGTATGGCTTCAATTCCTGGCTGAAAGATCTGACAAACAAGAAGGATTAAAACAAAAAAGCAAACTAGAATCATAGAAGAGAGATCCCATGGTTTCCAGAGGAGCAGGCTTCTTCAAAAAACCCTTAATACAAGATATTCTGGCTACCCCAAACCTGAGACAGGATAGTATTCTAAGAGCAGATCAGCAGAACAGCCAATCAAAAAGGAATAGGCAGATGCCATCAGAGATTCCTGTGGAGATTAAATTGCAAATGTGTAATGACCAGAATGAAGCATGTAGTCTTCCATGACTACTAACTAATCAGTTCATTGAGTAGCTAATATGGTCAACAAGATAGGAAGAGAGATGTCATCAGAAAGGTCACTGACTTTTCTGTGCATGGGTGGAGCACCTTAAAGCTTCCTTGTGACTTTAAGACACAGGACAAAAATAAAAACAATACAAAAAACCCCAGAGAATAAATAAAACATAACCATGAAAATAGCATAGCATCAACCTAAGAGATAAGTGAGAAAAAATGCAGTAGCAGTAACAAGAAGAGTAGTGGGTATGGCAGTCGTGCTTGAAACCTGGTCCTTTCATCAGAACTGGCTCACCAAGCATGCATGTGAAAGTTGCTCATGGGTGATGGATGCTACTTGAGGACTTACCTGAATTCTCCCTTCTACTTCTCTGATTGACCTGTTACCCCTTGCTACTTTTTTTTCTTTTTAAATAGAATTTATTTTTAGAGTAGCCTTAGGTTCACAGCAAAATTGAGAGGATGGTACAGAGATTTCCCATGTACTCTCTGCCCATACTTGCATAGTCTCCTCTTTTATCAACATCCCCGCCAGAGTGGAATATTTTTTACATCACTATCACTCAGAGTCCATGGTTTACATTAGGATTCACTCTTGGTGTTGGACCCTGGACAAATTTTTAATGACATATATCTATCAGTATCCTCTGTGATTCACTTATTCACCTCTTCCTCTCCATAATCATTGGACACTACTGTCTTGGTCTTACTGTCTCTATAGTTTCCCTTTTCCATAATGTGCTGTGCAACAGGGATACCCAGTCTTCTTGGCATCAAGGACAAGTTTGGTGGAAGACAATTTCTCCCAGGACAGTAGGGTTGGCGGGCAGGATGGGGAGAGGTATGAGGAGTCATCAGGCATTAGATTCTTATAAGGAGCATGCAGCCTAGATCCCTCACATGCGCAGTTCATAATAGGGTTCAAACTCTGATGAGAATTTTATGTCACACTGATCTGCCAGAAAGCTGAGCTCTGCTAACCTACCACTCACCTCCTGCTGGGGAGCCTAGTTCCTCACAGGCCACAGACCATCCCAGCCCATGGCCCAGGTCTTGGAGACCCCTGTGTACATTATTTGAAATCATAGCATGTAGACTTTTCAAACTGGCTTTTTTCACGTAGTAATAGGCATTTAAGTTTCCTCCATGTCTTTTCATGACGATAGCTCAATTTCTTTTTAGTTCTGAATAATATTCCATTGTATGGGTGTACCAGTTTATCCCGTTCACCTAGGACATCTTGATCACTTTCAAGTTTTTGCAGTTATGAATAAAGCTGCTATAAACATCCAACTGCATGTTTTTGTGTAGACATGGTTTAAACTTCCTTGTATAAGGAGCATGATTCTTAATTGTATGCTAAGAGTATAAATAGTTTGCAAGAAACTACCAGGTTGTGTTCTAAAGTGGCTCTACCATTTTGTATTGCCACTAGCAATGAGTGAGAGTCTCTGTTGCTCTACATCCTTTGGTGTCCGTGGACCATCTGAATTTTGACTATTCACCTCGTTGTTTTAATTTACATTTCTACAGTTACATAATATATGAATGATCTTTTCATATGCTTACTTATCATTCATATATCTTCTTTGGTAAGGTATCTATCAAGGTCTATAGCCCATTTCTTAATTTAGTGTTTGTTGCCTTATTGTTGATTTCTAAGTGTTTTTGTGTATTTTGAATAACTGTCCCTTATGAAATATGTCTTTTACAACCGTTCTCCCAGGCTGTGACTTGTCTTTTTATTCTCCTGATGATGTCTTTCACAGAGAAGAAATTTTTTATATTATTTTATTTTAGAGTCATGGAGTATATAGGTGAGGATCTATTAAATAAATATACTGCATGAAGGCGACATTTGGGCTTCTGACAAGCTGTCCCCCATCCTGGTAGTGAGCATGGTACCCAACGGGTGGTTTTGTATCTATTTTCCTACCTCCCTATCTCCTTTAGCGGTGCCTATGGCTGTTGCTCCCAATCTTGTGCCCATATGTGCCAAATGTTCAGTGCCCACTTATGAATGAGAACACACAGTACTTACAGTACTTAGGGGTTTTTTTGTTTCTGTGATAATTTACTTAGAAAGATGATCTCTGGCTGCATCCATGTTGCTGCAAAAGATATGATTTTGCTCTTCTTTATGACTGCATAGTATTCCATAATGTATATAAACCACATTTTCTTTATCCAGTCAACCTTCATTGGGCATTTGGATTAGTTCTATGCTTCTTGCTATTGTGAATAGTGCTGTAATAAACATATAACTGCAGGTGTATTTTTGGTAGAGCAATTCATGCCATTGGGCATATTACCAGAAGTGGAATTGCTGGGTCAAAAGGTAGCTTTATTTATAGTTCTTTGAGAAGTCACCAAACTGCTTTCCACAAAGTTGAATTAGCTTTCATTCCCATCAACAGTGTACGAGCATTCTCTTTTCTCTTTAGTATTACCAACACCTGTTTTGTGTGTGTGTGTGTGTGTGTGTGTGTGTGTGTGTGTGTGACTTTTTAATAATAGCTATCCTGACCAGTGTGAGATGGTATCTCATTGCAGTTTTGATTTGCATTTCTGTGATTA
>NW_007210677.1:0-4046 GCF_000164805.1 Carlito syrichta | reverse complement strand
ATCACTGGAATCACTAGAAAGTAGGACCACAGACAAACAAGTTGAATTTCAGAACACCCTTTGTCACTGTCAGTAAAATTATTAGTGAAATGAACTAATGCATTGTGTAAAGCATTAGCATAAGATGGTGTCTTTGTGAAGGACATGAGGTGTCATGATAGATGGAAACATACAGTGACTACATTGATTCTTTCATTTGAAGTTGTGAGACCATAGATGTCCAGAGTGATGAACCAAATGTTTATGTGAGCAAGGACAGCTGCATCTATGTGGTTCTCAACGGGAAACTTGAGCTTGGGTTGCTCAGTATGATACTGCATAGGCTATGAAGCAGGATGAGGACCAGGGCACCTGGGATTTCCTCAAATAGTTGGGTGTCATGTTAGGAGGGAGGAAGCAAATGGGAAGGGACATTTGTCTGTCTAATTGTCACTGGATGATCCAGGGACATTTCTAGTATGTCTAAAGTGGTCCCAGATTATTTGCTTATCTTCAACCTGACATCTATACTTATATTCGGAATAATGTGTTCATATTGCAAATTGATGTGAATATTGTCACCTATCACCAAAATAAATACTTTGATCTAATCATCTCTATTTGGTTGTACTTCTTAAATCTGCTTGACCAGGTAATTTTTTAAATATCATATATAAATTATTCACAATAGTAATAGGAATTGTACTAACAGGTAAAACTTACTGGCTCAGTATGGGTTAAGTTCTTTACATAAATCAGCTCATTTAATCATATCAATAGCTACAGAAATGAAAAATGTTAGCATTTGCAGATGGGGATTAGAGAGATTAAATAACTTGCCTAAAGTCATACATTTTTTAAACAGCGAATCTGAAAAGACTCTGATTTCTCATCTGAAAATACAGGTGTTTATTAGATGCCCTTTGATAGATATTAGTGCTAAATGAAATAGTGTTGTGAGATTTTCAGCTGCAATATCTAACACGGTATAAGCACCTAACATAGTAGATAAGCATTACCTTCACTCTCATCTATGTTTTGCTCAATGTCACACAGCAAGTGGGAGCCAGAATTTGAAATCCATGTCTTCTGATTCCAGAGCCTCCATTTTTAACCACAGCTCTCCCGCCTGTAATTTTAAAGGTGTTATACTCTGTTTCATACAGGCTTTGGTATAATTAGAGGTATGGCTTCAATTCCTGGCTGAAAGATCTGACAAACAAGAAGGATTAAAACAAAAAAGCAAACTAGAATCATAGAAGAGAGATCCCATGGTTTCCAGAGGAGCAGGCTTCTTCAAAAAACCCTTAATACAAGATATTCTGGCTACCCCAAACCTGAGACAGGATAGTATTCTAAGAGCAGATCAGCAGAACAGCCAATCAAAAAGGAATAGGCAGATGCCATCAGAGATTCCTGTGGAGATTAAATTGCAAATGTGTAATGACCAGAATGAAGCATGTAGTCTTCCATGACTACTAACTAATCAGTTCATTGAGTAGCTAATATGGTCAACAAGATAGGAAGAGAGATGTCATCAGAAAGGTCACTGACTTTTCTGTGCATGGGTGGAGCACCTTAAAGCTTCCTTGTGACTTTAAGACACAGGACAAAAATAAAAACAATACAAAAAACCCCAGAGAATAAATAAAACATAACCATGAAAATAGCATAGCATCAACCTAAGAGATAAGTGAGAAAAAATGCAGTAGCAGTAACAAGAAGAGTAGTGGGTATGGCAGTCGTGCTTGAAACCTGGTCCTTTCATCAGAACTGGCTCACCAAGCATGCATGTGAAAGTTGCTCATGGGTGATGGATGCTACTTGAGGACTTACCTGAATTCTCCCTTCTACTTCTCTGATTGACCTGTTACCCCTTGCTACTTTTTTTTCTTTTTAAATAGAATTTATTTTTAGAGTAGCCTTAGGTTCACAGCAAAATTGAGAGGATGGTACAGAGATTTCCCATGTACTCTCTGCCCATACTTGCATAGTCTCCTCTTTTATCAACATCCCCGCCAGAGTGGAATATTTTTTACATCACTATCACTCAGAGTCCATGGTTTACATTAGGATTCACTCTTGGTGTTGGACCCTGGACAAATTTTTAATGACATATATCTATCAGTATCCTCTGTGATTCACTTATTCACCTCTTCCTCTCCCTAATCCTTGGCCACTACTGTCTTGGTCTTACTGTCTCTATAGTTTTCCCTTTTCCATAATGTGCTGTGCAACAGGGATACCCAGTCTTCTTGGCATCAAGGACAAGTTTGGTGGAAGACAATTTCTCCCAGGACAGTAGGGTTGGGGGGCAGGATGGGGAGAGGTATGAGGAGTCATCAGGCATTAGATTCTTATAAGGAGCATGCAGCCTAGATCCCTCACATGCGCAGTTCATAATAGGGTTCAAACTCTGATGAGAATTTTATGTCACACTGATCTGCCAGAAAGCTGAGCTCTGCTAACCTACCACTCACCTCCTGCTGGGGAGCCTAGTTCCTCACAGGCCACAGACCATCCCAGCCCATGGCCCAGGTCTTGGAGACCCCTGTGTACATTATTTGAAATCATAGCATGTAGACTTTTCAAACTGGCTTTTTTCACGTAGTAATAGGCATTTAAGTTTCCTCCATGTCTTTTCATGACGATAGCTCAATTTCTTTTTAGTTCTGAATAATATTCCATTGTATGGGTGTACCACAGTTTATCCCGTTCACCTAGGACATCTTGATCACTTTCAAGTTTTTGCAGTTATGAATAAAGCTGCTATAAACATCCAACTGCATGTTTTTGTGTAGACATGGTTTAAACTTCCTTGTATAAGGAGCATGATTCTTAATTGTATGCTAAGAGTATAAATAGTTTGCAAGAAACTACCAGGTTGTGTTCTAAAGTGGCTCTACCATTTTGTATTGCCACTAGCAATGAGTGAGAGTCTCTGTTGCTCTACATCCTTTGGTGTCCGTGGACCATCTGAATTTTGACTATTCACCTCGTTGTTTTAATTTACATTTCTACAGTTACATAATATATGAATGATCTTTTCATATGCTTACTTATCATTCATATATCTTCTTTGGTAAGGTATCTATCAAGGTCTATAGCCCATTTCTTAATTTAGTGTTTGTTGCCTTATTGTTGATTTCTAAGTGTTTTTGTGTATTTTGAATAACTGTCCCTTATGAAATATGTCTTTTACAACCGTTCTCCCAGGCTGTGACTTGTCTTTTTATTCTCCTGATGATGTCTTTCACAGAGAAGAAATTTTTTATATTATTTTATTTTAGAGTCATGGAGTATATAGGTGAGGATCTATTAAATAAATATACTGCATGAAGGCGACATTTGGGCTTCTGACAAGCTGTCCCCCATCCTGGTAGTGAGCATGGTACCCAACGGGTGGTTTTGTATCTATTTTCCTACCTCCCTATCTCCTTTAGCGGTGCCTATGGCTGTTGCTCCCAATCTTGTGCCCATATGTGCCAAATGTTCAGTGCCCACTTATGAATGAGAACACACAGTACTTACAGTACTTAGGGGTTTTTTTGTTTCTGTGATAATTTACTTAGAAAGATGATCTCTGGCTGCATCCATGTTGCTGCAAAAGATATGATTTTGCTCTTCTTTATGACTGCATAGTATTCCATAATGTATATAAACCACATTTTCTTTATCCAGTCAACCTTCATTGGGCATTTGGATTAGTTCTATGCTTCTTGCTATTGTGAATAGTGCTGTAATAAACATATAACTGCAGGTGTATTTTTGGTAGAGCAATTCATGCCATTGGGCATATTACCAGAAGTGGAATTGCTGGGTCAAAAGGTAGCTTTATTTATAGTTCTTTGAGAAGTCACCAAACTGCTTTCCACAAAGTTGAATTAGCTTTCATTCCCATCAACAGTGTACGAGCATTCTCTTTTCTCTTTAGTATTACCAACACCTGTTTTGTGTGTGTGTGTGTGTGTGTGTGTGTGTGTGTGTGTGTGACTTTTTAATAATAGCTATCCTGACCAGTGTGAGATGGTATCTCATTGCAGTTTTGATTTGCATTTCTGTGATTA
>NW_007210676.1:0-16474 GCF_000164805.1 Carlito syrichta | reverse complement strand
ACAGTGACTACATTGATTCTTTCATTTGAAGTTGTGAGACCATAGATGTCCAGAGTGATGAACCAAATGTTTATGTGAGCAAGGACAGCTGCATCTATGTGGTTCTCAACGGGAAACTTGAGCTTGGGTTGCTCAGTATGATACTGCATAGGCTATGAAGCAGGATGAGGACCAGGGCACCTGGGATTTCCTCAAATAGTTGGGTGTCATGTTAGGAGGGAGGAAGCAAATGGGAAGGGACATTTGTCTGTCTAATTGTCACTGGATGATCCAGGGACATTTCTAGTATGTCTAAAGTGGTCCCAGATTATTTGCTTATCTTCAACCTGACATCTATACTTATATTCGGAATAATGTGTTCATATTGCAAATTGATGTGAATATTGTCACCTATCACCAAAATAAATACTTTGATCTAATCATCTCTATTTGGTTGTACTTCTTAAATCTGCTTGACCAGGTAATTTTTTAAATATCATATATAAATTATTCACAATAGTAATAGGAATTGTACTAACAGGTAAAACTTACTGGCTCAGTATGGGTTAAGTTCTTTACATAAATCAGCTCATTTAATCATATCAATAGCTACAGAAATGAAAAATGTTAGCATTTGCAGATGGGGATTAGAGAGATTAAATAACTTGCCTAAAGTCATACATTTTTTAAACAGCGAATCTGAAAAGACTCAGATTTCTCATCTGAAAATACAGGTGTTTATTAGATGCCCTTTGATAGATATTAGTGCTAAATGAAAATAGTGTTGTGAGATTTTCAGCTGCAATATCTAACACGGTATAAGCACCTAACATAGTAGATAAAGCATTACCTTCACTCTCATCTATGTTTTGCTCATGTCACACAGCAAGTGGGAGCCAGAATTTGAAATCCATGTCTTCTGATTCAGAGCCTCCATTTTTAACCACAGCTCTCCCGCCTGTAATTTAAGGTGTTATACTCTGTTTCATACAGGCTTTGGTATAATTAGAGGTATGGCTTCAATTCCTGGCTGAAAGATCTGACAAACAAGAAGGATTAAAACAAAAAAGCAAACTAGAATCATAGAAGAGAGATCCCATGGTTTCCAGAGGAGCAGGCTTCTTCAAAAAACCCTTAATACAAGATATTCTGGCTACCCCAAACCTGAGACAGGATAGTATTCTAAGAGCAGATCAGCAGAACAGCCAATCAAAAAGGAATAGGCAGATGCCATCAGAGATTCCTGTGGAGATTAAATTGCAAATGTGTAATGACCAGAATGAAGCATGTAGTCTTCCATGACTACTAACTAATCAGTTCATTGAGTAGCTAATATGGTCAACAAGATAGGAAGACAGATGTCATCAGAAAGGTCACTGACTTTTCTGTGCATGGGTGGAGCACCTTAAAGCTTCCTTGTAACTTTAAGACACAGGACAAAAATAAAAACAATACAAAAAACCCCAGAGAATAAATAAAACATAACCATGAAAATAGCATAGCATCAACCTAAGAGATAAGTGAGAAAAAATGCAGTAGCAGTAACAAGAAGAGTAGTGGGTATGGCAGTCGTGCTTGAAACCTGGTCCTTTCATCAGAACTGGCTCACCAAGCATGCATGTGAAAGTTGCTCATGGGTGATGGATGCTACCTGAGGACTTACCTGAATTCTCCCTTCTACTTCTCTGATTGACCTGTTACCCCTTGCTACTTTTTTTTCTTTTTAAATAGAATTTATTTTTAGAGTAGCCTTAGGTTCACAGCAAAATTGAGAGGATGGTACAGAGATTTTCCCATGTACTCTCTGCCCATACTTGCATAGTCTCCTCTTTTATCAAGATCCCCGCCAGAGTGGAATATTTTTTACATCACTATCACTCAGAGTCCATGGTTTACATTAGGATTCACTCTTGGTGTTGGACCCTGGACAAATTTTTAATGACATATATCTATCAGTATCCTCTGTGATTCACTTATTCACCTCTTCCTCTCCCTAATCCTTGGCCACTACTGTCTTGGTCTTACTGTCTCTATAGTTTTCCCTTTTCCATAATGTGCTGTGCAACAGGGATACCCAGTCTTCTTGGCATCAAGGACAAGTTTGGTGGAAGACAATTTCTCCCAGGACAGTAGGGTTGGGGGGCAGGATGGGGAGAGGTATGAGGAGTCATCAGGCATTAGATTCTTATAAGGAGCATGCAGCCTAGATCCCTCACATGCGCAGTTCATAATAGGGTTCAAACTCTGATGAGAATTTTATGTCACACTGATCTGCCAGAAAGCTGAGCTCTGCTAACCTACCACTCACCTCCTGCTGGGGAGCCTAGTTCCTCACAGGCCACAGACCATCCCAGCCCATGGCCCAGGTCTTGGAGACCCCTGTGTACATTATTTGAAATCATAGCATGTAGACTTTTCAAACTGGCTTTTTTCACGTAGTAATAGGCATTTAAGTTTCCTCCATGTCTTTTCATGACGATAGCTCAATTTCTTTTTAGTTCTGAATAATATTCCATTGTATGGGTGTACCACAGTTTATCCCGTTCACCTAGGACATCTTGATCACTTTCAAGTTTTTGCAGTTATGAATAAAGCTGCTATAAACATCCAACTGCATGTTTTTGTGTAGACATGGTTTAAACTTCCTTGTATAAGGAGCATGATTCTTAATTGTATGCTAAGAGTATAAATAGTTTGCAAGAAACTACCAGGTTGTGTTCTAAAGTGGCTCTACCATTTTGTATTGCCACTAGCAATGAGTGAGAGTCTCTGTTGCTCTACATCCTTTGGTGTCCGTGGACCATCTGAATTTTGACTATTCACCTCGTTGTTTTAATTTACATTTCTACAGTTACATAATATATGAATGATCTTTTCATATGCTTACTTATCATTCATATATCTTCTTTGGTAAGGTATCTATCAAGGTCTATAGCCCATTTCTTAATTTAGTGTTTGTTGCCTTATTGTTGATTTCTAAGTGTTTTTGTGTATTTTGAATAACTGTCCCTTATGAAATATGTCTTTTACAACCGTTCTCCCAGGCTGTGACTTGTCTTTTTATTCTCCTGATGATGTCTTTCACAGAGAAGAAATTTTTTATATTATTTTATTTTAGAGTCATGGAGTATATAGGTGAGGATCTATTAAATAAATATACTGCATGAAGGCGACATTTGGGCTTCTGACAAGCTGTCCCCCATCCTGGTAGTGAGCATGGTACCCAACGGGTGGTTTTGTATCTATTTTCCTACCTCCCTATCTCCTTTAGCGGTGCCTATGGCTGTTGCTCCCAATCTTGTGCCCATATGTGCCAAATGTTCAGTGCCCACTTATGAATGAGAACACACAGTACTTACAGTACTTAGGGGTTTTTTTGTTTCTGTGATAATTTACTTAGAAAGATGATCTCTGGCTGCATCCATGTTGCTGCAAAAGATATGATTTTGCTCTTCTTTATGACTGCATAGTATTCCATAATGTATATAAACCACATTTTCTTTATCCAGTCAACCTTCATTGGGCATTTGGATTAGTTCTATGCTTCTTGCTATTGTGAATAGTGCTGTAATAAACATATAACTGCAGGTGTATTTTTGGTAGAGCAATTCATGCCATTGGGCATATTACCAGAAGTGGAATTGCTGGGTCAAAAGGTAGCTTTATTTATAGTTCTTTGAGAAGTCACCAAACTGCTTTCCACAAAGTTGAATTAGCTTTCATTCCCATCAACAGTGTACGAGCATTCTCTTTTCTCTTTAGTATTACCAACACCTGTTTTGTGTGTGTGTGTGTGTGTGTGTGTGTGTGTGTGTGTGTGACTTTTTAATAATAGCTATCCTGACCAGTGTGAGATGGTATCTCATTGCAGTTTTGATTTGCATTTCTGTGATTAATGATGCTGAGCATTTTTATATGCTTGTTGGCTACTTGGTGTGTGTCTTCCTTTAAGATGTGTCTGTTAATGTCTTTTGCCCACTTTTTAATGGGGTTATTTGCTTTTTTTTTCCCCTGTTGACTTATTTGAGTGACTTACAGATCCTGGATGTTAAGTCTTTGTCAGATGTGTAGTTTGCAAATATTTTTTCTCATTTGTGAGTTGTCTCTTCACTCTCTCAGTGGTTTTGTTGGCTCTGCAGAAACTTTTTAGCTTGATTAGGTATCACCTGTCAATTTTAATTTTTGCTGCATTTGCTTTTGAGTACTTGGCCATGAAATCATTGTCTAGGACAATATTCAGTAGTGTTCCCTATGTTTTCTTCTAATATTCTTATAGTTTGAGGTCTCACATTTATGTCCTTGAGCCATTTGCAGTTACTTTTTGCATATGGTGACAGGTAGAGGTCCGATTTCATTCTTCTGTGTATGGTTAGCCAGCTTTCCCAGCACCATTTGCTAAAGAGGATTTGTTTCCCCAATGTTTGTTTTTGTTGGCTTTGTCAATGTTGAACTCGTTGAAGTTCTATGGTTTTATATCCAGGTTCTCTAACCTGTTCCATTGGTCTATGTGTCTATTTTTGTACCAGTACCATGCTGTTTTGGTTAGTGTAGCCTTGTAGTAAAGTTTGAAGTTGAGGAGTCTCATAATATCAGTTTTATTTATTATATTTTTTTGTTGAGGATTACTTTAGCTATTCAGGCTCCTTTTTGCATTCATATGAATTTAAGTGTTGTCTTTTCTGGGTCTGTGAAAAGTGTTGCTGATTATTCGATAAGGATTGCATTGAATGTGTAGATTGCATTGGGAATGTGTGTTTTGTATTTCTCTTTGTAAAGATCTTTCACTTCTTTTGTTAGATAAATACTGAGGTACTTTGTGTGTGTGCAGCTGCTGTGATTGGGTTATGGTTTTTTATTTGGTTTTCAGCCTGCTTGTTGTTGGTGTATAGAAATACACTAGCCAGGTTCACTCTGCAGTTACTCTTTCCCTGCTTAGGAGCTGGCCACCAGGCTCTGCTGGCAGAAGCTGCATTCACAGCAGTTAACCGGGCACAGGCTTTGCTCCCCATTCCACTTGAGCTCTGGTTGTCTGCCACTCAGCCCTGACACTTCTCCTGTATGGGACCAACAACTCACACATGGCTGTCAGGGGGTGAACTGATCCAAAGTGTCTTAGAATCACTATCCCACTCTCCTTCATCAAGAAGGGCTTCAGGTCCTGTGCGAGCCTAGTGCATGGTGGGGGATAAGGTGCCCAGATTCTTGCATCTGCCATCACATTCTGGTCACTATGTGTTCAAAGAGAACTTTGCTGGGTCCAGGGTGCTTCACCATCTAAAAGTATTTGGGATGATTCTCTCTATTTGTGTCTGGGTCCTCACTCTCTGCCTTACTCAGAAAGAGAGATGCTGGTCTGCTACTCCACAGTGGCCATTTTGAATCTTCCCTCGTATTTTCCTATTTGGATACTTCTAATTTCTTTCTCCTGCCTTATTTCTCTGGTTAGGACTTCCAGTGCTATGTTAAATAGGGGTGGTTGCACTGGACATCCTTGTCTTGTTCCAGTTCTTAGAGAGAATGCTTCCAGGTCCTACCCATTATATATGATGTTGGCTGCAGGTTTGTCATAGAAGTTTCTTATTATTTTGAGGAAGGTTCCTTCAGCGCCTAGATGTTTGAGTGTTTTTTGTGTTAATGTCAAGAAGGGATGTTGGATTTTATCAAATGCTATTTCTGTGTCTGTTGAGATAATCATGTGGTTCTTGGTTTCATATCTGTTTATGTGGTGGACTACATTTATGGATTTGTGTATGTTGAACCAGCTTTCCATCCTGGGAACTAAGTCTATCTGGTTATGATGGATGATCATTCTATTGTTCTATTGGATGTGATTTGCTAGTTTCTTGTTGAGAATTTTTGCATCTATGTTTGTCAGGGGAATTGGTCTATAAGTTTCTTTCTTTGTTGAGTCTTTTCCATTTTGGGGTATCCGGGTGATATTGCCTTCACAGAATAAGCTAAAGAGGATCTTTTTCTTCCCAATTTCCTAGAATACTTTCAGTAGAATTGGTATCAGTTCTTCTTTGTACATCTGGAAGAATTCAGCTGAAAAACCATCTGGTTTAGGGTTTTCTTCATTGAGGGGGTATCTCATTACTGAATCAATTTATTGGATTGTTATCAGTCTTCTTAGCATTTCAGATTCTTCCTGTTTCAATCTTGGGAGATTGTGTGGTGCCATGAGTACATCTATTTCCACTATATTTTCTAGCTTGCATACAGATGTTCTTAGCTGTCTCTGACAATCTTTTGTATTTCTTCAGGGTCAGTTGTAGCATCACCTTTCTTGTTTCTGCTTGTGTTTATTCAAACTTTCTCTGTTTTTTTTTCTTTGTTTGTTTTTTGTTTTTTTGGTTAATCTGCCCAAGGGTCAGTCTTATTTATCCTTTAAAGAACCAACTTTTTGACTCATTGATACTTTGTATTTTTTTTGGTCTTTATTTCATTTATCTTTTATTTTATTTTGATAATTTCCATTCTACTAGTTTGGGGATTGGATTACTCTTATTGTTTGAACTCTCTTAGGTGCTTGAGATCTTTTTTCTCAATGTGTTATAAGTGTATACATTTATAAGGGTTATAAACTTCCCTTTCAGCAATGCTTTCATGGTATCCCAAAGGTTTTGGTATTTTGAAGTATGTTGTTTAATTTCTATGTTTTTCAGGTGTTCCTGTTGGTAATTATATGTATTTTTGTTATGCTGTGGTCTGAGAAGATGCAGTATGATTCTGACCTTTCGAAATTTGTTCATGCTACATTTATGGCCAAGTATGTGGTTGATTTTAGAGTATGTTCCATGTGTGTTGAGAAGAATGAATGTTCTGATGGTTGTTGGGTGAAGATGTCTATTAGATCTACTTGGTCCAGTGTTGAGTTACAGTTCTGGATGTCTTTGTAAGTTTTCTGGCCTTGATGATCTATCCAAAACTGCTAGCAGGGTATTAAAGTCTCCAACTATTATTGTATGACTATCTATGTCCTCTCTTAGATTAATTAGCAATATTTAGAATTCTATGTCCTCCTATTGGGTGCATACACATTCAATGTGGATATTTCTTCTTTGTGAATTAAGTCCATTATCATTATGAATTGCCCTTCACTGTCCTTTTTGACTATGATTGGCTTAAAGTCTGTTTTATTGGACATAAGAGTAGATACCCCTGACCTTTTTGTTTCCCATTTGCCTGGACAATCTTTCTCCAGTTCTTTACTTTGAGCCTGTGTGTGTGCCATTTGCAGTGAGGTGGGTTTCTGAAGGCAGCAGAAATATGGATCATGCTTCACTGTCAAATTTGCCACTTTATTCAATTTACCGCTTGTACTTTTCGAGTGGCATGTTCAATACATTAACAGTTAAGTTCATTATTGATATGTGAGTGCTTGTTCCCATCATTGTTACTGAGAAGTCTGCTTTACGTTCCGGGCATTGTGGTTGGTTTGTATGGTCTACAAAGTCTGTGTTTACCTATATTTTTGCAGTGGGTGGAACTGTTCTTTCATTTCTGTACTTAAAACTTTCTTAAGTATCTCCTGAACACTGGTTTGGAGGTAATATATTCTCTTAGGGATTGGATGTCTGGGGAGGATTTTAATTCTCCTTCATTAATGAAACTTAGCTTGGTGGGGCAGGAAATTCTTGGCTAGAATTGCTTTCTTTTAAGAATGTAAAAGATTGGTCCCCATTCCCCTCTGGCTTATAAGATTTCTGCTGAGAGGTTTGCTACAATTTTGATGTGTCTCCCTTGGTAAGTGGTCTGTCCCTTCTCTCTAACTGCCTTTAGGATTTTTTCTTCCATACTCATCTTGGCAAGCCTGGTTATTATGTGTCTTTGAGATGATCTCATGTAATACTGCACAGGAATTCCCTGAATTTGTTGTATCTGCACAGCTGCCTCTCTAGCAAGATAGGGGGAGTTTTCTCAAATGACAACTTGGAAGGCTTGTTCCAAGGTATTCTCAGTTTCCTCTTCTTTCTTGGGAATGCCAATCAGCCATAGATTCATTCTCTTTATTTAATCCCTGACCTCTCATAGGCTTTTCTCATTTTCTGTAATTCTTTTCTCCTTATTTTATAAGACTGGGTTAATTCAATAATTTGAATTTCAGCCTCTGAGAGTCTTTTCTCTGTCTGATCAAATCTGCTGTTAAGGCTCACTGTTGTGTCTAGAAATTCCAGGAACAAATTCTTCATTTTAGATGTTTAGTTTGGTTCTTTCTTCAAATGGCCAAGTCAGTTTTCCCTTCCTGCACCATTTTCATGGCCAGGATGACTCGGGCATCCACTTTCTCCTGGATCTCATTGAGTCTTTTTGCCACTCATAATCTGAATTCTGTGTCTGTCTTCAGGGACAAGTCATTCTGAATATGGTCCATTACTTGAGATCTTTGTGGGTATGGAATCATTATGGCTTTGGGGATTGTCAAAAATCTTGGCTGGTTCTTCTTCATCTATGAGGGCATTCTCTTATTTATTTATTGTGGCTATTATTGGGATGACAGTTTGTATTGTTTTTCTTACTTGCTCTCTCTCCTCTGGTCTTCCTGTGGAAGGGGCAGAAGTGCCAGGGAGGCTGGCAGGCTGGAAGGAAGGCTGCAAGTACTGCAATGTGTGGCAGGGCAAATCCTGTCTTCCAGATCAGGTACTTCCTCTCCCTATGGCATCACTGGCAATGTGTGGCAGGGAAAATCCTGTCTTCCAGATCAGGTACTTCCCCTCCCTATGGCATAACAAGGGCCGGGGGTCCTGGCTGGCTGGGAGTTCCAGTGTCTTCTTCCATAGCTCATGGCCCATCAGCAGAAGTGGCAGGCAACCAGGAGGAGCCCTGTGGCTCAACTCTGGCACACATGTTCTGGTGGGTATAGCGTGGCCTCCTGCCATCTATGTGAGTCTGCTCCTCTCACACAGGAGTACAAGGCAGGCCTCAGTCTTTCCAGGAGAGACCTGACATTTCTCCTTCAGTCCATGAGTGGGTGGAGCTGATGCTGCTGCACTATGCAGAGGTGCCCCACCTCCTAGTTCCCACCCTGCTCTGTAGGAGATGCAGTTACAGTGATGGCAAGCTGCACTGGCAGCCCGGAACTGGGGCTGGGATGGACACATTCGTTTGTGTGCTAGGAACTTCCATGAGGATGGAGTGGGGAGTAGAAATGAAGGTTAAAATGGGGGAAGAATGGTGAAAGCTTAGCAATCAAAGAGAGAGCCTTCTCTAAGGAGAGCCAGTCATCCAAGTCCCGCCTCACCCAAGCCAAGTCTGATCTAATCTGGAGTAATGTCATTTTCTAAGGCGTTTCATCTGTGAAGAACTCAGGGCCTGGTAGAAGAGTTTTCTGACTGCATCAGTTCTCACTGTCCAGTAATATCTGAGTTGTGCCTCAGAGGAATCTTTCCCAAGAAGGTAAGGGTTGCGGAAAGCAGCTCCAGGGTGAAGCCTTGAGAAGAATTTACAACTGGCCTGCATTTCAGAACAGGGCTCTAATCCCAGGGCGAGTGAGGGGGAATCAGAGACCTGGGGAAAGAGTCAGGCCAACAGAGGATGGGGCTTAGATTAAGAAACTCAAATATGCAGCCATGTGGGTTCTTATCCTGCTAAACTCATCCTGGGTATGATTCCAGCATACCCAGGCCAATGTCTTTTGAAACTCATAGTGAGGGGTGGGTGTATAAGTGTAGACAGGGGCTGACAGATGCTACTTATTTACCCTCCTCTTTCTATACGCTCCTGCCACTGCTCTCCACTTAACTTTTGTCTCGGAGAGGGAGCTGGCCTTCTTACAAGGACCGCCCTACAATTCTTCATCACTTGGGCAAAATTTCATCTTCCTCTATGGTTCATGCCATTTCACTCTATCCCTGACCGCTTGTTCCACTTTTTGTCATCTTTTGGCTTTAACTAACTCCTCACTATCCACAGAGTATTGAAGCTCCTACATTTTCTTCCATCCTTTATCATCATCATCCTTCGTGACCTAGAAGTCACCAGTATGTTGAACAATCAATTTAAGATTATGATGAACACACTGTGTGTCTTCTATGGTCCCTTCAAACTATATTAAGTGGGTGTAGTTTTTCCTTTGATCCAGAATAAAGATTTAAACATTGACGTCTCTAGTTACATTCAAGGAACCCAATCTGGTCACTTCCATTATGGAAAACAAGCCTCGATTCAGAAATTAAAACAGTTCATCCCATATAACAGTCAATATTCTGGATAAGATTTAGCAACCAAGTCTCCTCTCCTTCCCCAGCTCTTCCTGGCTTCAGGTTCGATTCTTCTACTCTGGGTCATTCTGCTAACCTCTCCCGTTTGCTTTGCCATTTGACTGCCCATGGAGTTCTTGGGGTTGGCTGTGTGAAGTGATGAAGGGTAAGGGATAAACCTGTTGCTATTTGGGTGAGTGTCTTCCAGGTCTGTGGGCTTGGGGGATGTTAACAAGCTGAGCCTCTTTTTTATGGGGCTCTCCAAAGGTTCCCACAGAATTCCTCTGTCCTGCAGAGCTCTCGGCCTGGCTGGTGGACCTATAATCTGTGTGGGCCCCTTACTCGGAGAAGCTGTGGGAATGGAGACATACCATTGTACTGCTTTGCTTTCATGGCCCTGCCACAAAAGCCTGCGGGGGGTCTGTCACCCTCCAGATTTTTCCACTAGGAATCAGTCTTCAATCCACACACTGCTGTCTCGGGTGGGTCAGGCAGCAGTTCTGTTTTTCTCACCTTCAGGAAATAGAGTTCAAAGCTCTCCTAAGGTTCTTCTTGTCGGGTTTGGGATTAGAAAGTAGAACCGTTTAACCTTTTCCCCAAATGAAACAGTGGGAACTCAAGCAGGGCAACAACTTTCTCCCAAAGAATTTCTTTACCAGTTTTCCCCACAAAATTCACTGTTCGCCCTTGAACCCTCTTCTATGTTTTTCTGTCCTGAAGGAGCTCAAGATTCCCCGTACATTGACTTTTAGTGGAAATTCGTCCATTTCTTCATAAATGTCAAACCTTTAGGCATTACATTTTCATGATATCCTTTAATTAACTGTTTACTAGCTGTAAGATCTGCAGTGTTATCTGCTTTTAATTCTTTTTTTTTTTTTTTTTTTGAGTTGGGGGTCTCACTCCATTGCCCAGGCTGGAGTACAGTGGCATGCTTATGGCCACCCCAGCATCAAACCTGCTGGGCTCAGGAGATCCTTCCGCCTCAACCTTCCAAGTAATACAGGCGAAATACAGGCATGCGCTACCATGCCCAGCTAATTTTTTATTTATTATAGAGATGAGGTCTCGCCAAGTTGCTGGGGCTGGTCTCAAACCCGTGGGCTCAGGCAATCCACTCGCCTCGGCCTCTTAAAGTGCTGGGATTACAGGCTTGCGCTACTACACCCAGTCTTCTTTTAATTCTTGATGCTGACAATCTGTGTCTTCTGTTTCTTGACAAGTCTCACAAATCAAAACAACCTATCAATAGTTGTCTTTTAGAGTAACCAACTTTTGGCTATGTTGATTTTTTTAAATTGTTTTTCTACTTCCTGATTAATTAGTAGTTTCTTTTTACTGCTTCTATCGCTCTATTATCTTTGGGTTTCTTTTGCTATTCTTTTTCTACCTTCTTGAGATGAAAGCTCATAGCTCTCTAGCCTTTCTTCTTTCTTAATCTATGCATTTGAAACAACACAATTTGCTCCATGGATACATTTTGTCTGGATCACATAAGTGTTAACATACCATGTCTTCATTGTCATCCAGTTCAAAATATCTTCTATTTGCCATTGAGACTTCTTTGACACATGGGTTTTATATATGTATGATATATATCCAAATATTTGGTGATTCTCTAGCTATCTTTTTTACATGTATAGTATTATTTCACTCTGACAAGATAATCTTGGTATAGTTTCAATCCTATGAAATGTTTAGAACTTTCATCATAGTTCATCATATGACTCAGTTTTGGAGGCACTCCCTTGTGTACTTGTAAAGAATTTATATTCTGCTATTTTGGGGGTACACTGTTTTATGTGTTCCAATTATGTTAATTATATCAACCCAAATTACTAAATCCTTGATGATTTTAAATTGCTTTTTCTTTCAGTTACTGAACAATTTGCTAAAATCTCCTAGTGTGATTGTAATCTTGGCCACTTCTCACTTTATTTCTGCAAGTATTTGCTGTGTATACTTGTTTTAACTCTGTTCTTAGGTGAATACACATTTGAAATGATTATATCTGCTTGGTGGAGTGACCGTTTTATCATGAAATGTCCTCCTTTATCTCTAGTCATAACTTTTTTTTGCCTTCAAGTCTACTTTGATATTGGCCCAGACACATCAGCTGTCTTTGGCCTAGTGTTTGCCCAGCATATCTGTTTTTAGCTTTTTATGTGTAAGTACCACATGCTTATATTCAAGGTGTATCTCTTATAAACAGCATATTTTTTCTGTGTCATTCTTTGTCTCTTAGCCTATTTAGCTTACTTGTATATTGAAATTGGAACCTACACTGTGACCATGTTGACTGTCTTCATCCCACTTGTCATTTGTGGTGTCACCTATGCTTTCTTGCCATCTTTTGGGTTGTGTCCCTACTACTACCTTCTGCCATTTTTGTCAGCTTGTTTAATCTTTTATTATTTTTTTAGTGGTTCCCTCAAGATTGCAGTTCATCTTTGACTTTAATTAAAGTCTAATATAAATTTGTACTTTTTCTGTTTCATGGGTGATATAAGGCATCTATAAACTTTTACTCCATTTATCACACTCAGGCCTACTAGTTGTTAGGTTGTATTTGTTTAACATATATTTAAAATTCTACCAATTTATCATTACTACCTTTTTTAGACACCCTTTATCTCCCAGGCTGGAGTGCAGTGGTGTGATCTTAGTTCTCTGTAACCTTGAACTCCTAGGTGCAAGGGTTCATCCCACCCTAGCCTTTTGAGTAGCTAGGACCACAGACATGTGCCACCATACCCAACTAATTTTTTATTTTATTTTTGGTAGAGATGGATTTTCACTATGGGCTTTTGCTATGTTGCCCAGGCTGGTCTTGAACTTCTGGCCTCAAGTCATCATCCTCACTTGGCCTTCCAGAGCACTAGGATAACTATTGTGCCATCATTATTCACTTATGTATTTATCCTTTCAATTGCTCTTGATTACTTCTTGCATTTCTGTGTTCCCATTTGGGATATTTTATCTTCTTTGACATTTATTTCAGTCCATATTTACTGGTAAAAAATCTATGTGAAATTTCTTGGTTTTGACTTGATATAAAAAGGATATTATCATTAGTTATAAAATTCAAGTTTGGCAACTCTGGAGATGGCATTATATTATCTTTTGATTTTATCATTTCTATTGAGAAACAGCCATTGGTATGATAGTTGCTCCTTTGAAATTAATGTGTCTTTTCTACCCCTAACCGCTTTTAAGATTTTCCCTTTGTCTTTGTTTTTTTTTTCCCAGATGTAATATGAGGCACCTAAGTGTTTTTTCCTTTGTATTTATCCTTCTTGGAGTAATAAATTTCTTGAATTTGACACTTAATGTGTTTCTTGTTTTAGAAAAAGTCTTGGCCACGTATCTTCAAATAGTCCCACTCTCTACTCCAACACTTCAAGTACATGTATGTTTATCTTCTCCTGTACTTCAGACTGAATATTTACTGTTAACCAATCTTCTAGTTCACCAGTCCTCTCTTTAGCTTTGTCTGGTCTGCTATCTATTAAATTCTTATTTTCAGTTTTTCAAGTTTTCTGTTGCAGAATCTCTATTTGATTTTTAAAAGTTATCTGCTGAATTGTTCATCTTGCAATAAGTTCTGAATATATTACACACAGTAATTTTTGCTTTATGTATAATAACTCCAATATTTGTATTCCCATAGCTCCATTTTCATTGTCTGCTATTTCCCTTGTTGATCTCTTCTATTGATTTGCCTAGCAGGTTTTTTATTACATTTTGTGTATGAAAATATAAATAAATTATTTGACTCTAACTTACATTATTTTATTTCAGAGAGAGTTTATTTTTTCTTGGCAGGCAGTAGGCTGGGGGCAAATCACTGGAATTCAATTTCAGATCGAGATGATCAGAATTTTGATTCATGTGGCTAGCTATTTTTTGTTAGTCTTTCTTCTAGTGAGGAGTCCTTCAAGAATCTTATCTGAAAGCCTTAGATGTTTCCCAGAGCCTTTTCTTTGTTGGGACTTGAACTTGAATTTTTTTCTCTCAATCCCTATGAGACTGCTAAAAATGCTGTGTAGCTTTCCAGCCTCCCAGAGGCTGCCTACAAATCAGCAAATGCTTTCAAGGGAAAAGCAGACCTAAACGTCAAGTCTACCCCTTTGTACTTCCCTTCTCTGAGAATCTTGGCTCCCAATATCCTTGTCCCTTGATGTCTCCTTGGTGCCTTCCAACAGATTTGTTTTGTTCCTGTTTTATCCAACCTTCCCGGTTGCTCTTGGCAGTAAAGGCTAGTCTTATACAAGTTAATATGCTATCACTGGATCAGACACTCTTATTGTGCTTTTTACATTGTGATTTTTGATGCACACATTTTATATTCACTAGTAAGTGGTATATACCTAGAAGGAGATATATTTTTAATGTACCACCTTGTCCTGCATGTGGTATATACATATATTTACTGACTGACTGAATTTTCTATTGGGATTCTTCCGATTAAAAAACTAATGCTAACCTCACTTTCTTCAGGAGTTAAAATTTCACGTAAAAAATTTCACGTAAAAATTTCACATACTGAAGAGTCATTGGGATCAATGAATATAGACTCAGAAAAGTGAACCAGCTAAACTACATCAAAGTATGAAAATATAAATAAATTATTTGACTCTTACATTATTTACATTATCAAAAGAGTCAGATACAGAAATTCTGAAAAGTTTTAACTCCCCAGGATTATTCATTCTACATGAAATAGGTTTTCTTCTGGTGACACTTTGATCCAACATCTTCGTGTTGTCAGAGTTCAGAAGGCTTAAGGCCTCCAAGTGCTCCGCTGATTTTGATCCAACACTATAATCAGGTTTTCACTGGTTTCAGAAAAGAGGCCTGATCTCTAGAGTACAGCCACAGCTATGGCACCGGAAAGACCATGATGTGTCGACCAAAGGCCCGGTGAGGGGTAGACGGCTGGTAAATTGTGCTGCAGAAAATGCGTGTCTACTTCCTTCTTCCTTTTCTTTGACTACTTGGCATGGCAATATTTTTTCTGGTCTTTGAATTATAGTTTCTGTTATTGTTATTCCTTTGAAAATATTTTTACTGTTTACTACGGTCTAGCTCTACCATGCAAATACTAGGGTTGTGTAGGTACAGAGAGGGATATGAATAGTCTTAAACAGAATCCTCCCTTCCAGAATGGAGGAGGCAGGGTTGTATGTCTGTGTTGGTGTGTGCTTGTGTGTGAGAGAATGATGATATAGATAATGAAGAGAGTAGACAGACTAAACAGGAGGAAACTTGAGTCAGTCTCCAAATTTCAGACCAAAGTCTTGCTGTGGAAAAGATATGATTACTGAATGAACAAATAGATTTCAAGAAAATTGTTGGAATATAGTTTCTGATTACTGCAGGAAAAGCTTATTTCTAAGTTGCCTTCAGTTGAAGTCACTTGAAGATGGAAAATTAAGTTTACAGAATTGAGCAAAGGTTATTTCAAAATAAGAGCTCCTCTAAATTTTTGCCTACTTTTGTCAATGCAGAAAGAGATTTTGAGATTTCAATAGACAGGAAAGTTTGGGAACTCATAGTTCCTAAAACAGGAATTTTGATCTAAGTTGGAAAGTCCGGGAAAATATGGACAGGAGAATTCTCTCTGAGGATTTTGAGACTGCAGCCAGGTTCAAAAATGTGAGTGTCACACTTCAGCCCCCAGCTGACCAGTCCATTCAGGGAATGTGAGCCAGGATAGCATTTAACTGCCTGAGACTGAGAGGTATTAAAACAGTTGAGTTAAGTTATTGGATGTGGTTGGTCTGTAGATATAATGCCTTGATTATTCAAGATGGGCTCCTTTAAATCCTTCATTTTACCAGGGAGGAATGATGGTTGGTGGTAAACACTTCTTTTTCAACTCACTGGTGATATGGTTCTAGCAATATTTTATGATTGATCAGACTGGGGAATACAAACTTGACAATTAAGAAGTAACATTTCATTGAATTAATGTTTCTTTGTTCTACATTTACATATAGAGTACACACAATATATCTACCAGTTTATTACAGAATTCTTTGGGAATCATATATGAAAGATACTACTATTTAGAATAGATTTGACTGCTAGTAGTAGAAAATCCCCCAGATAATAGGCAGTCCTGGGTTATTTGCCTGTTTTTAGGTAATTTCCACTATCCATGTTGTTGTGGTCCAAGTTGGCATTCATTTCCTAGGACAAAGTAGAAAGGCAAAGGTTAGGAGTCAGATGTCCAGTTTTGATTTTTAATTGCAACTACTTTAGTTACATACAACAAAATTCACTTTTTGTGT
>NW_007210675.1:0-16475 GCF_000164805.1 Carlito syrichta | reverse complement strand
ACAGTGACTACATTGATTCTTTCATTTGAAGTTGTGAGACCATAGATGTCCAGAGTGATGAACCAAATGTTTATGTGAGCAAGGACAGCTGCATCTATGTGGTTCTCAACGGGAAACTTGAGCTTGGGTTGCTCAGTATGATACTGCATAGGCTATGAAGCAGGATGAGGACCAGGGCACCTGGGATTTCCTCAAATAGTTGGGTGTCATGTTAGGAGGGAGGAAGCAAATGGGAAGGGACATTTGTCTGTCTAATTGTCACTGGATGATCCAGGGACATTTCTAGTATGTCTAAAGTGGTCCCAGATTATTTGCTTATCTTCAACCTGACATCTATACTTATATTCGGAATAATGTGTTCATATTGCAAATTGATGTGAATATTGTCACCTATCACCAAAATAAATACTTTGATCTAATCATCTCTATTTGGTTGTACTTCTTAAATCTGCTTGACCAGGTAATTTTTTAAATATCATATATAAATTATTCACAATAGTAATAGGAATTGTACTAACAGGTAAAACTTACTGGCTCAGTATGGGTTAAGTTCTTTACATAAATCAGCTCATTTAATCATATCAATAGCTACAGAAATGAAAAATGTTAGCATTTGCAGATGGGGATTAGAGAGATTAAATAACTTGCCTAAAGTCATACATTTTTTAAACAGCGAATCTGAAAAGACTCTGATTTCTCATCTGAAAATACAGGTGTTTATTAGATGCCCTTTGATAGATATTAGTGCTAAATGAAATAGTGTTGTGAGATTTTCAGCTGCAATATCTAACACGGTATAAGCACCTAACATAGTAGATAAGCATTACCTTCACTCTCATCTATGTTTTGCTCATTGTCACACAGCAAGTGGGAGCCAGAATTTGAAATCCATGTCTTCTGATTCCAGAGCCTCCATTTTTAACCACAGCTCTCCCGCCTGTAATTTTAAAGGTGTTATACTCTGTTTCATACAGGCTTTGGTATAATTAGAGGTATGGCTTCAATTCCTGGCTGAAAGATCTGACAAACAAGAAGGATTAAAACAAAAAAGCAAACTAGAATCATAGAAGAGAGATCCTATGGTTTCCAGAGGAGCAGGCTTCTTCAAAAAACCCTTAATACAAGATATTCTGGCTACCCCAAACCTGAGACAGGATAGTATTCTAAGAGCAGATCAGCAGAACAGCCAATCAAAAAGGAATAGGCAGATGCCATCAGAGATTCCTGTGGAGATTAAATTGCAAATGTGTAATGACCAGAATGAAGCATGTAGTCTTCCATGACTACTAACTAGATCAGTTCATTGAGTAGCTAATATGGTCAACAAGATAGGAAGAGAGATGTCATCATAAAGGTCACTGACTTTTCTGTGCATGGGTGGAGCACCTTATAGCTTCCTTGTGACTTTAAGACACAGGACAAAAATAAAAACAATACAAAAAACCCCAGAGAATAAATAAAACATAACCATGAAAATAGCATAGCATCAACCTAAGAGATAAGTGAGAAAAAATGCAGTAGCAGTAACAAGAAGAGTAGTGGGTATGGCAGTCGTGCTTGAAACCTGGTCCTTTCATCAGAACTGGCTCACCAAGCATGCATGTGAAAGTTGCTCATGGGTGATGGATGCTACTTGAGGACTTACCTGAATTCTCCCTTCTACTTCTCTGATTGACCTGTTACCCCTTGCTACTTTTTTTTCTTTTTAAATAGAATTTATTTTTAGAGTAGCCTTAGGTTCACAGCAAAATTGAGAGGATGGTACAGAGATTTCCCATGTACTCTCTGCCCATACTTGCATAGTCTCCTCTTTTATCAACATCCCCGCCAGAGTGGAATATTTTTTACATCACTATCACTCAGAGTCCATGGTTTACATTAGGATTCACTCTTGGTGTTGGACCCTGGACAAATTTTTAATGACATATATCTATCAGTATCCTCTGTGATTCACTTATTCACCTCTTCCTCTCCCTAATCCTTGGCCACTACTGTCTTGGTCTTACTGTCTCTATAGTTTTCCCTTTTCCATAATGTGCTGTGCAACAGGGATACCCAGTCTTCTTGGCATCAAGGACAAGTTTGGTGGAAGACAATTTCTCCCAGGACAGTAGGGTTGGGGGGCAGGATGGGGAGAGGTATGAGGAGTCATCAGGCATTAGATTCTTATAAGGAGCATGCAGCCTAGATCCCTCACATGCGCAGTTCATAATAGGGTTCAAACTCTGATGAGAATTTTATGTCACACTGATCTGCCAGAAAGCTGAGCTCTGCTAACCTACCACTCACCTCCTGCTGGGGAGCCTAGTTCCTCACAGGCCACAGACCATCCCAGCCCATGGCCCAGGTCTTGGAGACCCCTGTGTACATTATTTGAAATCATAGCATGTAGACTTTTCAAACTGGCTTTTTTCACGTAGTAATAGGCATTTAAGTTTCCTCCATGTCTTTTCATGACGATAGCTCAATTTCTTTTTAGTTCTGAATAATATTCCATTGTATGGGTGTACCACAGTTTATCCCGTTCACCTAGGACATCTTGATCACTTTCAAGTTTTTGCAGTTATGAATAAAGCTGCTATAAACATCCAACTGCATGTTTTTGTGTAGA
The DNA here is from genome assembly GCF_000164805.1 of Carlito syrichta. Taxonomy (NCBI): domain Eukaryota; kingdom Metazoa; phylum Chordata; class Mammalia; order Primates; family Tarsiidae; genus Carlito; species Carlito syrichta. Next base: position 13,864 of record NW_007210675.1, on the reverse strand, counting down.
CATGGTTTAAACTTCCTTGTATAAGGAGCATGATTCTTAATTGTATGCTAAGAGTATAAATAGTTTGCAAGAAACTACCAGGTTGTGTTCTAAAGTGGCTCTACCATTTTGTATTGCCACTAGCAATGAGTGAGAGTCTCTGTTGCTCTACATCCTTTGGTGTCCGTGGACCATCTGAATTTTGACTATTCACCTCGTTGTTTTAATTTACATTTCTACAGTTACATAATATATGAATGATCTTTTCATATGCTTACTTATCATTCATATATCTTCTTTGGTAAGGTATCTATCAAGGTCTATAGCCCATTTCTTAATTTAGTGTTTGTTGCCTTATTGTTGATTTCTAAGTGTTTTTGTGTATTTTGAATAACTGTCCCTTATGAAATATGTCTTTTACAACCGTTCTCCCAGGCTGTGACTTGTCTTTTTATTCTCCTGATGATGTCTTTCACAGAGAAGAAATTTTTTATATTATTTTATTTTAGAGTCATGGAGTATATAGGTGAGGATCTATTAAATAAATATACTGCATGAAGGCGACATTTGGGCTTCTGACAAGCTGTCCCCCATCCTGGTAGTGAGCATGGTACCCAACGGGTGGTTTTGTATCTATTTTCCTACCTCCCTATCTCCTTTAGCGGTGCCTATGGCTGTTGCTCCCAATCTTGTGCCCATATGTGCCAAATGTTCAGTGCCCACTTATGAATGAGAACACACAGTACTTACAGTACTTAGGGGTTTTTTTGTTTCTGTGATAATTTACTTAGAAAGATGATCTCTGGCTGCATCCATGTTGCTGCAAAAGATATGATTTTGCTCTTCTTTATGACTGCATAGTATTCCATAATGTATATAAACCACATTTTCTTTATCCAGTCAACCTTCATTGGGCATTTGGATTAGTTCTATGCTTCTTGCTATTGTGAATAGTGCTGTAATAAACATATAACTGCAGGTGTATTTTTGGTAGAGCAATTCATGCCATTGGGCATATTACCAGAAGTGGAATTGCTGGGTCAAAAGGTAGCTTTATTTATAGTTCTTTGAGAAGTCACCAAACTGCTTTCCACAAAGTTGAATTAGCTTTCATTCCCATCAACAGTGTACGAGCATTCTCTTTTCTCTTTAGTATTACCAACACCTGTTTTGTGTGTGTGTGTGTGTGTGTGTGTGTGTGTGTGTGTGTGACTTTTTAATAATAGCTATCCTGACCAGTGTGAGATGGTATCTCATTGCAGTTTTGATTTGCATTTCTGTGATTAATGATGCTGAGCATTTTTATATGCTTGTTGGCTACTTGGTGTGTGTCTTCCTTTAAGATGTGTCTGTTAATGTCTTTTGCCCACTTTTTAATGGGGTTATTTGCTTTTTTTTTCCCCTGTTGACTTATTTGAGTGACTTACAGATCCTGGATGTTAAGTCTTTGTCAGATGTGTAGTTTGCAAATATTTTTTCTCATTTGTGAGTTGTCTCTTCACTCTCTCAGTGGTTTTGTTGGCTCTGCAGAAACTTTTTAGCTTGATTAGGTATCACCTGTCAATTTTAATTTTTGCTGCATTTGCTTTTGAGTACTTGGCCATGAAATCATTGTCTAGGACAATATTCAGTAGTGTTCCCTATGTTTTCTTCTAATATTCTTATAGTTTGAGGTCTCACATTTATGTCCTTGAGCCATTTGCAGTTACTTTTTGCATATGGTGACAGGTAGAGGTCCGATTTCATTCTTCTGTGTATGGTTAGCCAGCTTTCCCAGCACCATTTGCTAAAGAGGATTTGTTTCCCCAATGTTTGTTTTTGTTGGCTTTGTCAATGTTGAACTCGTTGAAGTTCTATGGTTTTATATCCAGGTTCTCTAACCTGTTCCATTGGTCTATGTGTCTATTTTTGTACCAGTACCATGCTGTTTTGGTTAGTGTAGCCTTGTAGTAAAGTCTGAAGTTGAGGAGTCTCATAATATCAGTTTTATTTATTATATTTTTTTGTTGAGGATTACTTTAGCTATTCAGGCTCCTTTTTGCATTCATATGAATTTAAGTGTTGTCTTTTCTGGGTCTGTGAAAAGTGTTGCTGATTATTCGATAAGGATTGCATTGAATGTGTAGATTGCATTGGGAATGTGTGTTTTGTATTTCTCTTTGTAAAGATCTTTCACTTCTTTTGTTAGATAAATACTGAGGTACTTTGTGTGTGTGCAGCTGCTGTGATTGGGTTATGGTTTTTTATTTGGTTTTCAGCCTGCTTGTTGTTGGTGTATAGAAATACACTAGCCAGGTTCACTCTGCAGTTACTCTTTCCCTGCTTAGGAGCTGGCCACCAGGCTCTGCTGGCAGAAGCTGCATTCACAGCAGTTAACCGGGCACAGGCTTTGCTCCCCATTCCACTTGAGCTCTGGTTGTCTGCCACTCAGCCCTGACACTTCTCCTGTATGGGACCAACAACTCACACATGGCTGTCAGGGGGTGAACTGATCCAAAGTGTCTTAGAATCACTATCCCACTCTCCTTCATCAAGAAGGGCTTCAGGTCCTGTGCGAGCCTAGTGCATGGTGGGGGATAAGGTGCCCAGATTCTTGCATCTGCCATCACATTCTGGTCACTATGTGTTCAAAGAGAACTTTGCTGGGTCCAGGGTGCTTCACCATCTAAAAGTATTTGGGATGATTCTCTCTATTTGTGTCTGGGTCCTCACTCTCTGCCTTACTCAGAAAGAGAGATGCTGGTCTGCTACTCCACAGTGGCCATTTTGAATCTTCCCTCGTATTTTCCTATTTGGATACTTCTAATTTCTTTCTCCTGCCTTATTTCTCTGGTTAGGACTTCCAGTGCTATGTTAAATAGGGGTGGTTGCACTGGACATCCTTGTCTTGTTCCAGTTCTTAGAGAGAATGCTTCCAGGTCCTACCCATTATATATGATGTTGGCTGCAGGTTTGTCATAGAAGTTTCTTATTATTTTGAGGAAGGTTCCTTCAGCGCCTAGATGTTTGAGTGTTTTTTGTGTTAATGTCAAGAAGGGATGTTGGATTTTATCAAATGCTATTTCTGTGTCTGTTGAGATAATCATGTGGTTCTTGGTTTCATATCTGTTTATGTGGTGGACTACATTTATGGATTTGTGTATGTTGAACCAGCTTTCCATCCTGGGAACTAAGTCTATCTGGTTATGATGGATGATCATTCTATTGTTCTATTGGATGTGATTTGCTAGTTTCTTGTTGAGAATTTTTGCATCTATGTTTGTCAGGGGAATTGGTCTATAAGTTTCTTTCTTTGTTGAGTCTTTTCCATTTTGGGGTATCCGGGTGATATTGCCTTCACAGAATAAGCTAAAGAGGATCTTTTTCTTCCCAATTTCCTAGAATACTTTCAGTAGAATTGGTATCAGTTCTTCTTTGTACATCTGGAAGAATTCAGCTGAAAAACCATCTGGTTTAGGGTTTTCTTCATTGAGGGGGTATCTCATTACTGAATCAATTTATTGGATTGTTATCAGTCTTCTTAGCATTTCAGATTCTTCCTGTTTCAATCTTGGGAGATTGTGTGGTGCCATGAGTACATCTATTTCCACTATATTTTCTAGCTTGCATACAGATGTTCTTAGCTGTCTCTGACAATCTTTTGTATTTCTTCAGGGTCAGTTGTAGCATCACATTTCTTGTTCTGCTTGTGTTTATTCAAACTTTCTCTGTTTTTTTTTCTTTGTTTGTTTTTTGTTTTTTTGGTTAATCTGCCCAAGGGTCAGTCTTATTTATCCTTTAAAGAACCAACTTTTTGACTCATTGATACTTTGTATTTTTTTTGGTCTTTATTTCATTTATCTTTTATTTTATTTTGATAATTTCCATTCTACTAGTTTGGGGATTGGATTACTCTTATTGTTTGAACTCTCTTAGGTGCTTGAGATCTTTTTTCTCAATGTGTTATAAGTGTATACATTTATAAGGGTTATAAACTTCCCTTTCAGCAATGCTTTCATGGTATCCCAAAGGTTTTGGTATTTTGAAGTATGTTGTTTAATTTCTATGTTTTTCAGGTGTTCCTGTTGGTAATTATATGTATTTTTGTTATGCTGTGGTCTGAGAAGATGCAGTATGATTCTGACCTTTCGAAATTTGTTCATGCTACATTTATGGCCAAGTATGTGGTTGATTTTAGAGTATGTTCCATGTGTGTTGAGAAGAATGAATGTTCTGATGGTTGTTGGGTGAAGATGTCTATTAGATCTACTTGGTCCAGTGTTGAGTTACAGTTCTGGATGTCTTTGTAAGTTTTCTGGCCTTGATGATCTATCCAAAACTGCTAGCAGGGTATTAAAGTCTCCAACTATTATTGTATGACTATCTATGTCCTCTCTTAGATTAATTAGCAATATTTAGAATTCTATGTCCTCCTATTGGGTGCATACACATTCAATGTGGATATTTCTTCTTTGTGAATTAAGTCCATTATCATTATGAATTGCCCTTCACTGTCCTTTTTGACTATGATTGGCTTAAAGTCTGTTTTATTGGACATAAGAGTAGATACCCCTGACCTTTTTGTTTCCCATTTGCCTGGACAATCTTTCTCCAGTTCTTTACTTTGAGCCTGTGTGTGTGCCATTTGCAGTGAGGTGGGTTTCTGAAGGCAGCAGAAATATGGATCATGCTTCACTGTCAAATTTGCCACTTTATTCAATTTACCGCTTGTACTTTTCGAGTGGCATGTTCAATACATTAACAGTTAAGTTCATTATTGATATGTGAGTGCTTGTTCCCATCATTGTTACTGAGAAGTCTGCTTTACGTTCCGGGCATTGTGGTTGGTTTGTATGGTCTACAAAGTCTGTGTTTACCTATATTTTTGCAGTGGGTGGAACTGTTCTTTCATTTCTGTACTTAAAACTTTCTTAAGTATCTCCTGAACACTGGTTTGGAGGTAATATATTCTCTTAGGGATTGGATGTCTGGGGAGGATTTTAATTCTCCTTCATTAATGAAACTTAGCTTGGTGGGGCAGGAAATTCTTGGCTAGAATTGCTTTCTTTTAAGAATGTAAAAGATTGGTCCCCATTCCCCTCTGGCTTATAAGATTTCTGCTGAGAGGTTTGCTACAATTTTGATGTGTCTCCCTTGGTAAGTGGTCTGTCCCTTCTCTCTAACTGCCTTTAGGATTTTTTCTTCCATACTCATCTTGGCAAGCCTGGTTATTATGTGTCTTTGAGATGATCTCATGTAATACTGCACAGGAATTCCCTGAATTTGTTGTATCTGCACAGCTGCCTCTCTAGCAAGATAGGGGGAGTTTTCTCAAATGACAACTTGGAAGGCTTGTTCCAAGGTATTCTCAGTTTCCTCTTCTTTCTTGGGAATGCCAATCAGCCATAGATTCATTCTCTTTATTTAATCCCTGACCTCTCATAGGCTTTTCTCATTTTCTGTAATTCTTTTCTCCTTATTTTATAAGACTGGGTTAATTCAATAATTTGAATTTCAGCCTCTGAGAGTCTTTTCTCTGTCTGATCAAATCTGCTGTTAAGGCTCACTGTTGTGTCTAGAAATTCCAGGAACAAATTCTTCATTTTAGATGTTTAGTTTGGTTCTTTCTTCAAATGGCCAAGTCAGTTTTCCCTTCCTGCACCATTTTCATGGCCAGGATGACTCGGGCATCCACTTTCTCCTGGATCTCATTGAGTCTTTTTGCCACTCATAATCTGAATTCTGTGTCTGTCTTCAGGGACAAGTCATTCTGAATATGGTCCATTACTTGAGATCTTTGTGGGTATGGAATCATTATGGCTTTGGGGATTGTCAAAAATCTTGGCTGGTTCTTCTTCATCTATGAGGGCATTCTCTTATTTATTTATTGTGGCTATTATTGGGATGACAGTTTGTATTGTTTTTCTTACTTGCTCTCTCTCCTCTGGTCTTCCTGTGGAAGGGGCAGAAGTGCCAGGGAGGCTGGCAGGCTGGAAGGAAGGCTGCAAGTACTGCAATGTGTGGCAGGGCAAATCCTGTCTTCCAGATCAGGTACTTCCTCTCCCTATGGCATCACTGGCAATGTGTGGCAGGGAAAATCCTGTCTTCCAGATCAGGTACTTCCCCTCCCTATGGCATAACAAGGGCCGGGGGTCCTGGCTGGCTGGGAGTTCCAGTGTCTTCTTCCATAGCTCATGGCCCATCAGCAGAAGTGGCAGGCAACCAGGAGGAGCCCTGTGGCTCAACTCTGGCACACATGTTCTGGTGGGTATAGCGTGGCCTCCTGCCATCTATGTGAGTCTGCTCCTCTCACACAGGAGTACAAGGCAGGCCTCAGTCTTTCCAGGAGAGACCTGACATTTCTCCTTCAGTCCATGAGTGGGTGGAGCTGATGCTGCTGCACTATGCAGAGGTGCCCCACCTCCTAGTTCCCACCCTGCTCTGTAGGAGATGCAGTTACAGTGATGGCAAGCTGCACTGGCAGCCCGGAACTGGGGCTGGGATGGACACATTCGTTTGTGTGCTAGGAACTTCCATGAGGATGGAGTGGGGAGTAGAAATGAAGGTTAAAATGGGGGAAGAATGGTGAAAGCTTAGCAATCAAAGAGAGAGCCTTCTCTAAGGAGAGCCAGTCATCCAAGTCCCGCCTCACCCAAGCCAAGTCTGATCTAATCTGGAGTAATGTCATTTTCTAAGGCGTTTCATCTGTGAAGAACTCAGGGCCTGGTAGAAGAGTTTTCTGACTGCATCAGTTCTCACTGTCCAGTAATATCTGAGTTGTGCCTCAGAGGAATCTTTCCCAAGAAGGTAAGGGTTGCGGAAAGCAGCTCCAGGGTGAAGCCTTGAGAAGAATTTACAACTGGCCTGCATTTCAGAACAGGGCTCTAATCCCAGGGCGAGTGAGGGGGAATCAGAGACCTGGGGAAAGAGTCAGGCCAACAGAGGATGGGGCTTAGATTAAGAAACTCAAATATGCAGCCATGTGGGTTCTTATCCTGCTAAACTCATCCTGGGTATGATTCCAGCATACCCAGGCCAATGTCTTTTGAAACTCATAGTGAGGGGTGGGTGTATAAGTGTAGACAGGGGCTGACAGATGCTACTTATTTACCCTCCTCTTTCTATACGCTCCTGCCACTGCTCTCCACTTAACTTTTGTCTCGGAGAGGGAGCTGGCCTTCTTACAAGGACCGCCCTACAATTCTTCATCACTTGGGCAAAATTTCATCTTCCTCTATGGTTCATGCCATTTCACTCTATCCCTGACCGCTTGTTCCACTTTTTGTCATCTTTTGGCTTTAACTAACTCCTCACTATCCACAGAGTATTGAAGCTCCTACATTTTCTTCCATCCTTTATCATCATCATCCTTCGTGACCTAGAAGTCACCAGTATGTTGAACAATCAATTTAAGATTATGATGAACACACTGTGTGTCTTCTATGGTCCCTTCAAACTATATTAAGTGGGTGTAGTTTTTCCTTTGATCCAGAATAAAGATTTAAACATTGACGTCTCTAGTTACATTCAAGGAACCCAATCTGGTCACTTCCATTATGGAAAACAAGCCTCGATTCAGAAATTAAAACAGTTCATCCCATATAACAGTCAATATTCTGGATAAGATTTAGCAACCAAGTCTCCTCTCCTTCCCCAGCTCTTCCTGGCTTCAGGTTCGATTCTTCTACTCTGGGTCATTCTGCTAACCTCTCCCGTTTGCTTTGCCATTTGACTGCCCATGGAGTTCTTGGGGTTGGCTGTGTGAAGTGATGAAGGGTAAGGGATAAACCTGTTGCTATTTGGGTGAGTGTCTTCCAGGTCTGTGGGCTTGGGGGATGTTAACAAGCTGAGCCTCTTTTTTATGGGGCTCTCCAAAGGTTCCCACAGAATTCCTCTGTCCTGCAGAGCTCTCGGCCTGGCTGGTGGACCTATAATCTGTGTGGGCCCCTTACTCGGAGAAGCTGTGGGAATGGAGACATACCATTGTACTGCTTTGCTTTCATGGCCCTGCCACAAAAGCCTGCGGGGGGTCTGTCACCCTCCAGATTTTTCCACTAGGAATCAGTCTTCAATCCACACACTGCTGTCTCGGGTGGGTCAGGCAGCAGTTCTGTTTTTCTCACCTTCAGGAAATAGAGTTCAAAGCTCTCCTAAGGTTCTTCTTGTCGGGTTTGGGATTAGAAAGTAGAACCGTTTAACCTTTTCCCCAAATGAAACAGTGGGAACTCAAGCAGGGCAACAACTTTCTCCCAAAGAATTTCTTTACCAGTTTTCCCCACAAAATTCACTGTTCGCCCTTGAACCCTCTTCTATGTTTTTCTGTCCTGAAGGAGCTCAAGATTCCCCGTACATTGACTTTTAGTGGAAATTCGTCCATTTCTTCATAAATGTCAAACCTTTAGGCATTACATTTTCATGATATCCTTTAATTAACTGTTTACTAGCTGTAAGATCTGCAGTGTTATCTGCTTTTAATTCTTTTTTTTTTTTTTTTTTTGAGTTGGGGGTCTCACTCCATTGCCCAGGCTGGAGTACAGTGGCATGCTTATGGCCACCCCAGCATCAAACCTGCTGGGCTCAGGAGATCCTTCCGCCTCAACCTTCCAAGTAATACAGGCGAAATACAGGCATGCGCTACCATGCCCAGCTAATTTTTTATTTATTATAGAGATGAGGTCTCGCCAAGTTGCTGGGGCTGGTCTCAAACCCGTGGGCTCAGGCAATCCACTCGCCTCGGCCTCTTAAAGTGCTGGGATTACAGGCTTGCGCTACTACACCCAGTCTTCTTTTAATTCTTGATGCTGACAATCTGTGTCTTCTGTTTCTTGACAAGTCTCACAAATCAAAACAACCTATCAATAGTTGTCTTTTAGAGTAACCAACTTTTGGCTATGTTGATTTTTTTAAATTGTTTTTCTACTTCCTGATTAATTAGTAGTTTCTTTTTACTGCTTCTATCGCTCTATTATCTTTGGGTTTCTTTTGCTATTCTTTTTCTACCTTCTTGAGATGAAAGCTCATAGCTCTCTAGCCTTTCTTCTTTCTTAATCTATGCATTTGAAACAACACAATTTGCTCCATGGATACATTTTGTCTGGATCACATAAGTGTTAACATACCATGTCTTCATTGTCATCCAGTTCAAAATATCTTCTATTTGCCATTGAGACTTCTTTGACACATGGGTTTTATATATGTATGATATATATCCAAATATTTGGTGATTCTCTAGCTATCTTTTTTACATGTATAGTATTATTTCACTCTGACAAGATAATCTTGGTATAGTTTCAATCCTATGAAATGTTTAGAACTTTCATCATAGTTCATCATATGACTCAGTTTTGGAGGCACTCCCTTGTGTACTTGTAAAGAATTTATATTCTGCTATTTTGGGGGTACACTGTTTTATGTGTTCCAATTATGTTAATTATATCAACCCAAATTACTAAATCCTTGATGATTTTAAATTGCTTTTTCTTTCAGTTACTGAACAATTTGCTAAAATCTCCTAGTGTGATTGTAATCTTGGCCACTTCTCACTTTATTTCTGCAAGTATTTGCTGTGTATACTTGTTTTAACTCTGTTCTTAGGTGAATACACATTTGAAATGATTATATCTGCTTGGTGGAGTGACCGTTTTATCATGAAATGTCCTCCTTTATCTCTAGTCATAACTTTTTTTTGCCTTCAAGTCTACTTTGATATTGGCCCAGACACATCAGCTGTCTTTGGCCTAGTGTTTGCCCAGCATATCTGTTTTTAGCTTTTTATGTGTAAGTACCACATGCTTATATTCAAGGTGTATCTCTTATAAACAGCATATTTTTTCTGTGTCATTCTTTGTCTCTTAGCCTATTTAGCTTACTTGTATATTGAAATTGGAACCTACACTGTGACCATGTTGACTGTCTTCATCCCACTTGTCATTTGTGGTGTCACCTATGCTTTCTTGCCATCTTTTGGGTTGTGTCCCTACTACTACCTTCTGCCATTTTTGTCAGCTTGTTTAATCTTTTATTATTTTTTTAGTGGTTCCCTCAAGATTGCAGTTCATCTTTGACTTTAATTAAAGTCTAATATAAATTTGTACTTTTTCTGTTTCATGGGTGATATAAGGCATCTATAAACTTTTACTCCATTTATCACACTCAGGCCTACTAGTTGTTAGGTTGTATTTGTTTAACATATATTTAAAATTCTACCAATTTATCATTACTACCTTTTTTAGACACCCTTTATCTCCCAGGCTGGAGTGCAGTGGTGTGATCTTAGTTCTCTGTAACCTTGAACTCCTAGGTGCAAGGGTTCATCCCACCCTAGCCTTTTGAGTAGCTAGGACCACAGACATGTGCCACCATACCCAACTAATTTTTTATTTTATTTTTGGTAGAGATGGATTTTCACTATGGGCTTTTGCTATGTTGCCCAGGCTGGTCTTGAACTTCTGGCCTCAAGTCATCATCCTCACTTGGCCTTCCAGAGCACTAGGATAACTATTGTGCCATCATTATTCACTTATGTATTTATCCTTTCAATTGCTCTTGATTACTTCTTGCATTTCTGTGTTCCCATTTGGGATATTTTATCTTCTTTGACATTTATTTCAGTCCATATTTACTGGTAAAAAATCTATGTGAAATTTCTTGGTTTTGACTTGATATAAAAAGGATATTATCATTAGTTATAAAATTCAAGTTTGGCAACTCTGGAGATGGCATTATATTATCTTTTGATTTTATCATTTCTATTGAGAAACAGCCATTGGTATGATAGTTGCTCCTTTGAAATTAATGTGTCTTTTCTACCCCTAACCGCTTTTAAGATTTTCCCTTTGTCTTTGTTTTTTTTTTCCCAGATGTAATATGAGGCACCTAAGTGTTTTTTCCTTTGTATTTATCCTTCTTGGAGTAATAAATTTCTTGAATTTGACACTTAATGTGTTTCTTGTTTTAGAAAAAGTCTTGGCCACGTATCTTCAAATAGTCCCACTCTCTACTCCAACACTTCAAGTACATGTATGTTTATCTTCTCCTGTACTTCAGACTGAATATTTACTGTTAACCAATCTTCTAGTTCACCAGTCCTCTCTTTAGCTTTGTCTGGTCTGCTATCTATTAAATTCTTATTTTCAGTTTTTCAAGTTTTCTGTTGCAGAATCTCTATTTGATTTTTAAAAGTTATCTGCTGAATTGTTCATCTTGCAATAAGTTCTGAATATATTACACACAGTAATTTTTGCTTTATGTATAATAACTCCAATATTTGTATTCCCATAGCTCCATTTTCATTGTCTGCTATTTCCCTTGTTGATCTCTTCTATTGATTTGCCTAGCAGGTTTTTTATTACATTTTGTGTATGAAAATATAAATAAATTATTTGACTCTAACTTACATTATTTTATTTCAGAGAGAGTTTATTTTTTCTTGGCAGGCAGTAGGCTGGGGGCAAATCACTGGAATTCAATTTCAGATCGAGATGATCAGAATTTTGATTCATGTGGCTAGCTATTTTTTGTTAGTCTTTCTTCTAGTGAGGAGTCCTTCAAGAATCTTATCTGAAAGCCTTAGATGTTTCCCAGAGCCTTTTCTTTGTTGGGACTTGAACTTGAATTTTTTTCTCTCAATCCCTATGAGACTGCTAAAAATGCTGTGTAGCTTTCCAGCCTCCCAGAGGCTGCCTACAAATCAGCAAATGCTTTCAAGGGAAAAGCAGACCTAAACGTCAAGTCTACCCCTTTGTACTTCCCTTCTCTGAGAATCTTGGCTCCCAATATCCTTGTCCCTTGATGTCTCCTTGGTGCCTTCCAACAGATTTGTTTTGTTCCTGTTTTATCCAACCTTCCCGGTTGCTCTTGGCAGTAAAGGCTAGTCTTATACAAGTTAATATGCTATCACTGGATCAGACACTCTTATTGTGCTTTTTACATTGTGATTTTTGATGCACACATTTTATATTCACTAGTAAGTGGTATATACCTAGAAGGAGATATATTTTTAATGTACCACCTTGTCCTGCATGTGGTATATACATATATTTACTGACTGACTGAATTTTCTATTGGGATTCTTCCGATTAAAAAACTAATGCTAACCTCACTTTCTTCAGGAGTTAAAATTTCACGTAAAAAATTTCACGTAAAAATTTCACATACTGAAGAGTCATTGGGATCAATGAATATAGACTCAGAAAAGTGAACCAGCTAAACTACATCAAAGTATGAAAATATAAATAAATTATTTGACTCTTACATTATTTACATTATCAAAAGAGTCAGATACAGAAATTCTGAAAAGTTTTAACTCCCCAGGATTATTCATTCTACATGAAATAGGTTTTCTTCTGGTGACACTTTGATCCAACATCTTCGTGTTGTCAGAGTTCAGAAGGCTTAAGGCCTCCAAGTGCTCCGCTGATTTTGATCCAACACTATAATCAGGTTTTCACTGGTTTCAGAAAAGAGGCCTGATCTCTAGAGTACAGCCACAGCTATGGCACCGGAAAGACCATGATGTGTCGACCAAAGGCCCGGTGAGGGGTAGACGGCTGGTAAATTGTGCTGCAGAAAATGCGTGTCTACTTCCTTCTTCCTTTTCTTTGACTACTTGGCATGGCAATATTTTTTCTGGTCTTTGAATTATAGTTTCTGTTATTGTTATTCCTTTGAAAATATTTTTACTGTTTACTACGGTCTAGCTCTACCATGCAAATACTAGGGTTGTGTAGGTACAGAGAGGGATATGAATAGTCTTAAACAGAATCCTCCCTTCCAGAATGGAGGAGGCAGGGTTGTATGTCTGTGTTGGTGTGTGCTTGTGTGTGAGAGAATGATGATATAGATAATGAAGAGAGTAGACAGACTAAACAGGAGGAAACTTGAGTCAGTCTCCAAATTTCAGACCAAAGTCTTGCTGTGGAAAAGATATGATTACTGAATGAACAAATAGATTTCAAGAAAATTGTTGGAATATAGTTTCTGATTACTGCAGGAAAAGCTTATTTCTAAGTTGCCTTCAGTTGAAGTCACTTGAAGATGGAAAATTAAGTTTACAGAATTGAGCAAAGGTTATTTCAAAATAAGAGCTCCTCTAAATTTTTGCCTACTTTTGTCAATGCAGAAAGAGATTTTGAGATTTCAATAGACAGGAAAGTTTGGGAACTCATAGTTCCTAAAACAGGAATTTTGATCTAAGTTGGAAAGTCCGGGAAAATATGGACAGGAGAATTCTCTCTGAGGATTTTGAGACTGCAGCCAGGTTCAAAAATGTGAGTGTCACACTTCAGCCCCCAGCTGACCAGTCCATTCAGGGAATGTGAGCCAGGATAGCATTTAACTGCCTGAGACTGAGAGGTATTAAAACAGTTGAGTTAAGTTATTGGATGTGGTTGGTCTGTAGATATAATGCCTTGATTATTCAAGATGGGCTCCTTTAAATCCTTCATTTTACCAGGGAGGAATGATGGTTGGTGGTAAACACTTCTTTTTCAACTCACTGGTGATATGGTTCTAGCAATATTTTATGATTGATCAGACTGGGGAATACAAACTTGACAATTAAGAAGTAACATTTCATTGAATTAATGTTTCTTTGTTCTACATTTACATATAGAGTACACACAATATATCTACCAGTTTATTACAGAATTCTTTGGGAATCATATATGAAAGATACTACTATTTAGAATAGATTTGACTGCTAGTAGTAGAAAATCCCCCAGATAATAGGCAGTCCTGGGTTATTTGCCTGTTTTTAGGTAATTTCCACTATCCATGTTGTTGTGGTCCAAGTTGGCATTCATTTCCTAGGACAAAGTAGAAAGGCAAAGGTTAGGAGTCAGATGTCCAGTTTTGATTTTTAATTGCAACTACTTTAGTTACATACAACAAAATTCACTTTTTGTGT